>NC_044499.1:47683314-47810814 GCF_902362185.1 Chanos chanos | reverse complement strand
GACACCTCCTTATCTGCGGTTTTTATTACACAACAGTCTCATCCTGAACCACGCACATAAGCGAGAACAACTTTGCCAAAGGCGTCTGTTTGTTCTCCTCTCTATCGAGTTTTTTTTAAAAAACTTTTTTTTTTTTTTTTTTTTTGCAATAGCCCGTGGTTCCTGTAGACGTAGTCTCAGCTCCATTTACACCACCAACTCATTCTGCCACCGCACATAGTAGTCGACTGTAATTACCTCCTAGGGTAGCACGCTGAGCCAGTGGGCGTCCGACTGTGAAACAGGCGTGGGGGGCTCCCTAACAGCTCCACCTAAAGCAGCGTTTCTCAGGTGTGTCTTGCAGAGAGAGAAAATGGCTGCACGGTGAGGGTAAAAAAAAAAGAGAAAAAAAAAGGCACTATGCAGATTTTATTTCATCCGCTCAACGGGAGGTAACTTCCCTCTGTCCCCGCCCCCCCCCCCGAGACGCTAGCCGACTGACGTGTTTAACGGAGAAAAGCTAGCCATCGTTTGTATCGAAGGTAAACGCGCACCGAGTAGCACGGCACACCCCGGGGCGTGATGTGCAAAAAAAACAAAAATGAAAAAAAAAACCCAAAAAAACGGAGACGTGACAGATGACAGAGTCCCATTGGTTTTTGGATCTGAAACGTGTGGCTGTCATTTCACGAGACAAACCGGGGTTTTGCTTCGGGAGGCAGGGGATCAATTACTGAATCGGTCTTTGGGATGAGAGACACGGGTATCGGTGCCCAGTCGGGTTTTATACGAACAAAGTTAGCCGTTCTGCCCAGAACTGAGCATCAATGACACAAACTGGGTTAACGCCACGGTGCCGGACTGGCATCCTGTCGGGAGAACATAATTGTATGCCCATCTGTTCTGCGGAACAGAGATCAGGCACAGACACAGACTCAGGAAGGAGTGGGCGATACAGTATGCGCCTCCTCTTCCTTAAATTGCGGGTTCGTTGCTCGCATGCTACGGAGCGCTTAAATCAAGGAGACGGGGCATTAGGGGGGAAAAATAGGATCTTTACAAACACATCTGTAAACAGTCCATTTCAGCAACAGAATTATGACACGCTTATGCTTCCAGAAATGGGAAAATATTCACATGCACATATTAACGTAAGCACACAAATGCTTGTGCACGAACACACACACAGACACACGCACGCACGCACACACACACACACACAGACACACACAAAGACACACACAGAACGAACACACGCACAAACTATACACATATACACACAGACTATGACACAAAATGGTTGTGGATGCACACATTCCCTCGAGCCTGTGTGCGTGTGTGTGTGTGTGTGTGCGCGCGCTCAGGCTTTGAGTGTCGTCTCCTCTCCTCTGCTCCTCTTTGCGTCCTCCTCACTATTTGCATTACAGATGAGACACCAGCATCTCCGCTGCATATTTATGAGCTCCGGACGCTCCGGTAAATGGCAGCGCTGGTGCATATTTATAGCGGAGGGGTTGTTTGGGCAAAATGAGGTTCTTTTGAATTCACATGAATCTCCTGATTTGGGGGAAGGATGTTCCAAACGTCTCCAAATGTCTTCCACTTGTCATTTGTTAAACGTGTGAAGATTGAGCGGAGGGTTATTTCATCGTGGTTGCAGAGGTTCGTTTAATAAACGGCCTCTGTTCTGAGTGCCACCTTTTCCTCTCACTGCCAGTGAGTGTGTCTACTTGTGTGCTTGTGCGTGTGTTGAGTGTGTGTGTGAGTGGTGAATTTGCGTGCATGCTTTATATATGTATGCATGTGTGTGTGTGTGTGTGTGTGTGTGTGTGTGTGATGACAAATGCATATATACATTTGACACAACCCTTTCTATGTGCGAGAGGTGTATGGGTGTATGTTAAATTAACAGAAGCTCTGTAGTGTTGTTTGGCAGTCAT
This sequence comes from Chanos chanos, assembly GCF_902362185.1. NCBI lineage: Eukaryota > Metazoa > Chordata > Actinopteri > Gonorynchiformes > Chanidae > Chanos > Chanos chanos. Next base: position 47,808,895 of record NC_044499.1, on the reverse strand, counting down.
ACTGTTGCTCCTGTGTTTGGGTGTAAGAGGGTCGGGGGGGGGGGCGGGGGGACTGGAGAGGAGACGACATTGGCAGCCCCCTGAGAAAACTCAGCTGGGCCGTATCTAGGGTACTCTTATCACGTTTGCACGGATCGCCGAATTATCGTCAAACTGACCCGATCTTTGTAAGAATACGCTAAGCCTCACTGAAATGAGCGCAAGGTAATTTTCTCTCCCGACTGTCTGATGAAAAGACATCGAGGATTTTGAGGGGGGAAAACACAACTTTTTCTCTGAGAATGGATTTTTAAAGGATCTATTCATTTGGCTGATAAATATAGGCTTAGCTGTTAGCACAAACAACCTAAATGAAAATAAACCAATTAACACAAATAACACAATACAAGATGAAACAACACCCTAAAATCTGACGTCTCCCAGTTATCAGCACAAACACAGCTGACAATTACCTCTACTTTTTGCAGTGGGAAAGTGATGACAGGTTGGAGACAAAGCACAGTAAAACGAATCATTCCAAACCTATTTTTATATATATAGGAGCCTTATATATGAACTAAGGCTCCTTTGTAAGAACGTTCAAAGACGGCCATTAATTATATAGAAGTCTCTGGATGCTACATAGAGGGAAAGGAAAGGAAGAACAGATGCAGCAAACGACAATACAAAATGTCTTGTGTCGCTCTCCCTTCTCTTTAAATCCCTCCATCCCTGCTCATCCCTCTGTACGGGGTGGGGGGGGGGGGGGGGGCAAGAGAGATTTGAAAAAAAAAAAATAGATCTCATTCTGTTGCCTGTTTCGAAACAGAAACCTTTCCATATCATCATCCTTCTTTCTGGAGTGAGACTCAGTGAAGAGAGAGAGACAGAGAGAAAAGAGAGAGAGAGTGAGAGAGAGAGAGAGAGAGAGAGAGAGAGAGCGAGAGAGAAAGAGAGAGAGAGACAGAGAGAGAGAGAGAGAGAGAGAGAGAGAAAGAGACAGAGAGAGAGAGAGACAGAGACAGAGAGAGAGAGACAGAGAAAGAGAGAGACAGAGAGAGAGAGACAGAGAGAGAGAGAGACAGAGAGAGAGAGAGAATGAAGCACAGCTGGCTCGACAAGCCTCAGAAGGGGACGGGGACTCTGCGTGTGAAAAGGATGTGTGTGAATGTTGCTGGAAATAACAGGAGCTGGAACGTGATCTGTGAGTAAGAAACTTAATCGCTGCACTTCATGTCTGAGCCAGCACCCATCTCTAACTGTCTCATAAAATGGCTGCCAGGGAGCCTGAAGGCTGCGCAGCCTGGAGGCAAAATGCAAGCACAGGCATCCGCACCTGTCCAGCGCAGCCTCCGTCCCTCGGAGCGATAACACCAACGCCCTCTGCTCCTAAATACAGCACGCGGATGCTTCCGGAACGCGCGTACAGATGCACACGCGCACGCAAGCGCGTGCGCACACGCATATCTAAACACACATATTCTCTGCTTCTCTCTCGCACACACATTTAAACACACCCATCACCCGTTCTCTCTCTCTCGCTCTCTTGCTCACACACGTGCACACATGCACGCACATACACATACACACACGTGTTCTATCTCTCTCGCTCCCTCTCTCTCTCTCTCTCTCTCTCTCTCTCACACACACACACACACACCTTTTCTCACACATAAGAGTATATAAATCCATTCAGAATGACAGTTGAAATTCAGAAACAGGTATATGGAAGATTTTGGAATTGTCACTTACTCGTGGTACAGTTAATCCTGATACAGTCTAGATGGGGAAGAACACATGAGATGTAAATTCAACCTTCAAAGTTGCAGACTGCAGACATTCATTACAACACAGTATCCACACACTGGGGACTGACACGCAGACGGAGGGAACTGCAGATATTCTGTTTCACTGACTGGACCCACACACACACACACACACACACACACATACACGCACACACACCCTCATCTCCCTCCTGCATCTGGATAATGGATTCCAGGTGGAGAGAAAATACACACACATACATAGAGACTCAGCGACTCCCGCTCATGAATATTCATGTCCTCTCTGGCTCGTAATATATTTAGAATTAGGGAAATTTGGCAGGTACCGAAATGTGATTATATGCAAGTTCGTATGAGTCTCAGCACCGCTGAATATTTGACACTAATTGATTCATTTTTTTTTTTTCAGCGTTAGCAGAGCAAATTGCAAAGGGAAGGAGAGAGAGAGAGATGAGACTAGAATGAAATCCAGTCAGTGAACACAGCATCCTCCCCACTGGCTGCTCTGCCTCTCTGATGTGTTATTGTTCAGCTGAATTTCTCCATTTAATTTGGACAAAATCGGGCCTTTTAAAAAAGATTTTTTTTAGATATTTCGTACCTTAAAATGGTACGGGAGATAGAATTTTTTTTTTTTTTTTTGTCTATGGAAGCGAACATTGACAGAGCACCAGTGCGGTCCCACAGTAAAGCTGAGCCTCTCGGGTATCAAGCTGATTTTCAAATTTTTTGTTGGGGGAAAAAAAAAAAAGCCAAAAACACTCCGCCCTAAGATGCAGTTTCGCCTTCCTGCTAACCTGTGAGAAGACCACCACGGTCGTAAATAAATATTTCAGGTCTGAATTCACCATCTCATGGTGTTGTCTCTCACAGATGGAAGGACTGGACGTGACGTTTTTGGCAATAGAGCGGATTTTTCCACAGCACCCACTGAAACTAGCGACCACAAGAGTAATTAACATTCCTGTAGCGATTTACCTTAAACGAAACTCTTAACTGAAATCGGTTTTACTGCTGAAACAGTTACAACTGCTGCTCCCATGCAACAATCCCAAATGATTAATATGCATACCATTTAAAGCTCCCATTTGATGCTGCTTTGGCTACTGTAGCTAATATCTCTGCCCTAGAAATGGTGTAATGATCTCCGCCAGTGAGAATTGCGACGTCTCATCGCAATATACTTGCCTCTTCTGCTACAACTCTGGCGAATAATTCCTCTCATTTCAGTTCCCTGCTAAGAGATAGAGAGGCTGCCTTTATTACTGTCTTGTTGCAAAGTGCGCTTCTGGAATCAGCAATCAATACGTCTTCTCGCGGCCGCCTGGCCCAGCGGCGTACTAATACAGGGGAATAGCAAGTGCTGTGAAAAAATCCAGAACAGCTACAAAAAAAAAAAAAAAAAAAAAAAATCCAGCTTTGCGTTCCCGTGAGGCTCCAGCCCCGTCGCGCGTCGTCAACCGCAGCAGAAATGTGGTCGCAAACAGCCAGACAGCAAGGAGTGACCGCCCCTCACAGGGAGTGCAGTGGCTTGGGTGCCAGAGGGAGTTAGCACGTGTGTGTGTGTGTGTGTGTGTGTGTGTGTGTGTGTGCGTGTGAGAGAGAGAGAGAGAGAGAGAGATTCGGAGTAGGTCATAAACATCCTATATCTAAGTGGACAGTTTTGCTGGGGGGAAGCCCTGACAGGGGGTCCAATGCGTGACATCGTTGAACACGCACGCACCTTTGCTTAAGGAACATTTGCCTGTGTTTGGAACTGTTGTCATTATGGGCCAAATCACGAAAGGTGAGCAACACTGGGGCTACCCAGTCCTCAGGAACTATGTGTTTGGCAGAGGAAGAGAGAGAGAGAGAGAGAGAGAGAGAGATGGGGAGACAGACAGGGAGAGGAGAAGAGAAAGAAAAAGACAGAGAGAGAGAGAAGGGAAAGAAAGAAAGACAGAGGAAGAGAGAGAGAAAGAGAGAGAGAGAAGGGAAAGAAAGAAAGACAGAGGAAGAGAGAGAGAGAGAGAGAGAGAGAGAGAGAGAGAAAGACAAAGATTGTGTGGTGATGAGAATGTCTAGTAGTGTGTAACATACATGATGAATGTAGCGTGAACTGGGTGGATGTGTGTGGGAAGGAGTGTATGAGGTAATATTGAAGGCGTTGATGGTAGCGGGTCAGTTCGGGGCTTTGGCTGAGTGGAATAATTTATAGTATTTAAGGATAGTGTGGAAACACTGTATGCAATAAATGTAATGTGTAGCTGTGTGTAAGTAGGTGTAGTGTAAGAATAACTGCGTGTGTGTTAGAGTGTGTGTTAGTCTTAACCGTATCTGGGTGGACTGGTGTGAAATGTTATATGGTGACATGTAGCTGTTTGTAGTATAAATATATGTTAAGATGTATATCTGTGTCTAGTATTGCACAGATATGTATATCTGTGTGTAGTAACATGTAGCTGTGTGTAACAGTGTATGTCTGTGTGTAGTGATGTGTATCTGTGTGTAACAGTGTATGTCTGTGTGTAGTGATGTGTATCTGTGTGTAACGTTGTATATCTGTGTGTAGTAACATGTATCTGTGTGTAACACTGTATATCTGTGTGTAGTAACATGTAGCTGTGTGCAGTGATGTACCACAGACATCAGTGAGCTGTAGAGTCCTACATCTGTGTAGTAATGTGTATATCTGTGTGTCGTAATGTTTATTTGTGTGTAACGGTGTCTATCTCTGTGTAGTAATATGTATTTGTGTGTAATGGTGTGTATCTGTGTGTAGTAATGTTTATTTGTGTATAATGGAGTATATCTGCGTGTAGTAATGTGTATTTGTGTTTGAAGGTGCATAACTGTGTATGTCGGCATATACCTGTGTGTCGTAACATGTAACTGTGTGTGATAATGTATAGCCCTGTGTGACACAGCAGATAGCTGTAATCTATAGAGAACATATGTGTGTGTGTAGGACGCTGGGGCGTGTGGCCGCAGTGATGCGGTAAAGGGCAGCAGAATGCACTCCCTGGTGAGAGAAAGGTCCAGCATGCTCGTCTGAGAGTCAGCACAGCGCTGCAGACTTTTGCCTTTGAAGGGCTCTACACCGCCCCCTTCTGTTCAGCACATACACACACAACAGAAGCGCAGCAGTAGGAAATGTATTTTTATCTCTGTCTGAGTGGTTTTGTGAATCTGAATATGTGGTCAGAACTTAATATACTGTGTATAAACATATATCTATCTAAAATTTATTTATCTGTCCATCTATTTATCTTCTATAGATCTATCTGTCTGTTTTTCTATCTATCTATCTATCTATCTATCTATCTATCTATCTATCTATCTATCTATCTGTCTATCTATCTATCTATCTATCTGTCTGTCTGTCTGTCTGTCTGTCTGTCTGTCTGTATAAAATCTATTTATGTGTAACTGTAAAAATATTCTAAAAATTACATAATTTACATTATTTACTTTTTCTTAGAAGTTATATGTGTTGTGTTTTTTATGTGTTACTGATATATCATAAATGAAATCATATAAAAAATACAAACAAATAAACATAAATAATTAAGTGTAATATCCACTTAATTTCTAATTTGTAATGATCTATAGCAGTAGTTATATAATGTGAATGCATATTTGAGTGTCAGGTGTACAGGTGATTGAGCGCATGGGTGTGGCTGAAGTACCTAGATTGACAGTGAGGCGGACACGCCCTCCATCCAACTCGAGCCGCAGAGTGTCAGCAGAGTTGCGGGAAGTGGTTGCCATGAGAACACCGTAGGCACGCTGGGAACGGAACCGCAACGAAACATCCTCAGCCTCCGTGTGCATCACCACAGGCAACTGGATCTTCAAAAATTTACTGCCATCATAACTGAGTATCGTGGCATCTGCATGAGAGAGAGAGAGAGAGAGAGAGAGAGAGAGAGAGAGGGAGAGAGAGAGAGAGGGAGGGAGAGAGAGGGAGGGAGAGAGAGAGGTGTCAGATAACTCCATATAAGGCCAAATCAAATGGATGCAGCGTTTGTGGTGTTGATGATTAAAACTGGGCTTGATAGAAGTACAGTAGCTGACTGACAGGTCAATGTTGTGTTTTATCACTGGTAAGAGTACTGTTGTTAAGTAGCACAACAAACAAGAACGACATGACAAACCTCATTAAATAAACAAAAAAAAACCCCCAAAACAAATAAAAACAAAACAAAACCAAAGTGGACTTTTTGCAGAATGGGCTTAACTATGTTCATTTCCATAGAAAGTGAAATTTATGAATGCAATCTGTGATAATGTGTTCTGGGTGCAGTCAGAGCAGACAGACTGGGTTCCTTTGTTTTAATGCCTATGTTTACTGCCACAGCCTGGCTTCCATTTCTCTAATCTGTTTATTTGTGTGGCAATCATTTTATTGGCCAATTCAATTTAGGCACAGCATCTTAAGCCCTTCCTTTTGCTGTGGTGAATGTGGAGAGGCTGTAATCTTCCTGCGCTCCTGATGGAGACACACTTTAGAGACCCATACTTAAAAATTACCCATCACTCCTGCTCCACAGAGAGACAGTGAGAGTGAGAGCGAGAGAGAGAGAGAGAGAGAGAGAGAGAGAGAGAGGAGAGTGTTGAGAAGAGAGGTGTGGAGAAGATCTGTGTGTCTTTATAAAGCCCAGCCTATATATATTTACACCAGAACAAAATGGAGTCAAAGGAGCACGTCTGTATTAGGGCTAAGACAGGCCTTTCAATCTAGCAACTCCACCAGTGTGAAGACATCTCTCCCTGGCTGGAGAACTCCCAAGATACAAGGGCTGCAGGCTAGCACCAATTAAGCTGTCTCCTTTCTCTCCAACATCCCCCCAACTACACTGGCTTTGCATGTCACCACTCCGTCCCATTTGCATTAGGATAAGAATGAGAGGGCAGGAAATGCTGGAAAAACAAGGTTTCTACACACACAGGGAAGGATATGGTCACTTCCATAGCTCTTACGCCACATCCTCAATCTTTCCTGCGCACATTTTTTTACTTGAGAAAATATAAATGTTAGTTTTTTCCTGTTAAACTGTAAAGGGGATGATTGAGTCCTGGAAGAGGATAGTGTGTGTGTGTGTGTGTCTGTGTGTTCTGTAGCATCAGATTGTCAGCAAGCGAGTAAAACTTAAATACAGATGCTAACATACCTGACAATAAACTTCTACTAAGTCCTAAAGAGCATTTGCAATCTACTTTACTGAATTTGGAAGCTTCCGACACCTAGCAATTCTAAAAGCTCTTAATTTACAATTCCTTACAATTCCTTGTTTCGCAAGCCGAGTGACATTAAATAAAAGCGCGGCGTGTCTCTGAGCCATCTTTCACGTTCGCTCTGGGCCTCTGATCCACAGTCACACCAATAAACCCAATCTCTCTGCTATTGTGTCTCAGCCATGTGAGAGAAGGTGAAAAGCTTTGGTTACATCTCCCCTGTGCGAACGCTCCCAGTGAGGCCTTCAGCTCCAAAAAAACGTAATCTTTACCTCTCCCCGCTGGGCTGCACCTCCGCTGAGCCGGCCCCAAAAAAAAAATTGACAGCTTGACAAATGAGCTCTCCCCGTCGTCCACAGAAGGGTAGTTTCACACCGACAGAGTGTATAATGAACAGAGATAGATGGACAGTGGTTTCTAGAAACCTCTGTGACCCCTCTCATGCAGTCGCACGGTGGGAGAGAGCGAGAAAACAGTCGCTCGAGCCTTAAAATCCGAGCCTGGGGGGAAGGGGGGGGGGGCTCCATGGAAATTTTGACAGAGGTCTCAGACGAGGATACATGTTAAGAAAACAAGCTTTTCAAGAGAGATGAGGCAGGACAGGAAAGATAAAAAAAAGGAGGCATATCAGAGACCCAGTCAATTATATATACTTATATTAATTCTGGTTCTGATGGTAAAGGTCGAATCGACAAAAGGAAATACTGCAAAGTAAGTAAACCCCTCCCAATGATATCGAATTAGCATATCACAGAGTTCACTCTAGTACTAAACTTTAAATACACAGACAGAGAGAGTGAGAGAGAGACTGCGAATAGACTGCAGGTATAGAGGAGTGTACATAGTTGATCACTCCCTCCATCTGCCCCTCCATCTGTTCTTTCTTTCATTTACCTCTCTCTTCCATCCAAGACTCCTGTCGAACACAGGGCCAACCTGACACATGTAAATGGGAGCTAACAGATACACCAACGGATACGATATCACGTGTGTGCCTGCATTTGCAAATGCTCTCGCTCACGCGCACACACACTCACACGAAACCAGACTCCTGGTTGTGCACACACGTACAAAGATGCGAGCATATGTAAACACACTAACGCACATATAGAAGTAGAAATACCAACACACACGTGAAAATATGTGCACATACAAACACACACACACACACACACACCCTGCACGCACACAGAGCCAACATAACCAAACTAAACACTCTCCCAGGTTTATATGGATGTTCAACATACTCAGAGGATCGCTTTAGACAGAAAACACACACACACACACTTACACACTTTGCATGTTCAAAGTGACAGTGAAAGAGGACACAAAGCATTCTTTACAACTGCGCACTCTCCTGCTGAGTGTAGAACAACCCACCAAAACACACAGCAGTATCGAGACTCTAAGCTTGCCATGGGGATTAGGGAAATGTATGTTCAACAATCAGGATAAACAGGACGAGCTGGCTCTCGGGCATCATACATTATTCAACCCTTCTCTGCGCTAGCGTGTTTCTGAATTCCAATGCAACGTTTACCGTAAACGCGTATTACAATTTTCGCCGCACGCGTACGCGACATCTCATGAACTCTAAAAGGCGTATGATAAAAAACAACTAGCAAGTTCTGAATCAGTGTAAACAACATCTTAAGCGAGATATAGGCCAGGTGCGACTGGAACGGATAAAAGGCCCGCTGCTTGAATGTTTGGATCTGAAGTGACTGCTAAAGACATCCTGTTCTTAAGAACGCAAAACCGACACCGCGGGATTGTCCGCGTGGGGCAGGCATTTACATTTTTCGACCTGTATATTTAGCAAAACATTAGAATCAGTCAGGCAAATTACCATGAAATGGGGCAAATGATATTTGTGGACTATTCATTCCTGTCTGAGCCGATCTGCGACGTAAGACAGTTGAAGAAGCTTTTCTTTCCTCTGCATAAATATATACTTAACGTATCTAAGGAACACTGTGGGACGATACCACGCTACGTCATCATATTCAAGAACTCTCTCTCTCTCTCACTTCATTTCACGATATCACAAATCACAATAACACCATTCTATCAGCAGAGCGATACCTATCTGTGTGTAGACGAAGCTGACTGTACCCTGGAGAGTCCTCCCCATTTCTTGGAGCCCATTTATGGCAATCTTCGCGTCAGAGGCAACAAAGAACCTGATCTTTGATGAACTAATTGGCCAGACCGTTTCCATAATTTCGCTGTGAGGCTCTAACAATGCGGATATAATTGATTGTATTTTCTCCGAAGGAGGAGGAGGGGGGTTCGGCTGCGGGGATTACTGTGTCCAGATAACTCACACATACTTAAGGGAGATGCACTCCCATTAAACAATTAGCCCAGCGAAATCTAGCTCTGAACGCTTTGTAGGAAGCTAGTCTGGAGGAAGCCAGGCTGTAGCAGCATCAGCAACACGTCTCAGGATGACTGAGGACGGTTAGCTCGACACGCACGATGTCTCTCACTCCCAGAGCCTGTTTAGCAGGGACAGCGAGCGTGGCAACGCTGACTGCTGTCATTCATCTGGAAAAACAACAGCATTGAAATTCTGCCAGGGAGAGACGGAAGAAAGCAAAACAGTATGCATGCTCGAGCGCCTCTCTCTCTCTCTCTGAAGATGACACGGATTGGAAAGAAACACAATTACCACGGTAACAACAACGTCAGCGGAGCTACTGCTTCGGTGTGAAGGCTCTGCTCTGACTAAAGGGAGCTTTCAGTGATCTGACTCAGTCCTAATGAGCTTATGTCGTTAATACAGAGACATCTTTCATATTTTTTCTTCCCGTAGAAGCCTTTAAGCTCTGGACAACTGCACTTTTCAGCACCCTTCATACGGATACATATCTAAAGCTACGTACAGTAAATGACAAACCAGGATTAAAAGAGGAAGAGTTTAGACATAGTTAAGACATAGTTCACTTCAGCTTTGGATGGATATTTTGTCCTTACTGTCCTTCATGTCCAACGAATCAAGCTAACAGACTTCAGTAATTCAGTATATGAAAAAGCCTTTGTGTTGTAAAGCATTTTAATACCTTATAGGAATGATGCACCAGTGCTTATAAGTTAATGTAGCTAGCTTTTAAAGTGCAGGTATAGGAACCACAAAAAAAAAAAGAAAAAGAAAAGAAAAAAAAAAACAAAACACCCAGATCCAAGCTTGAACCCACCTCTCTCACAGGAGCGGCCCAGGTACCCGGTACCGGAGCAGTCGCACACGTAACGGTTCCATCCCTCCCTGCAAGTACCGCTGTTCAGACAAGGGTTACTTAGACACTGCTTTGGAGGTTCTTTTGAGCAGGAGGGTTTGACGCCCACTGCTCTCTGGCCTTCAGCCAACCGACGAATGTCCTTACTCTGACCGTCCATAAAAAGGTCCCTCACGCAACCCACGTAGCCGTAATTAAGCAGAGCGGTCCACACCTCTGTGGGGAAGACCAGCCCAGCGCGGTCCTCTGGTAATCCGCCCAGGTAGAGCACATCGTCCAAATCCAGTATCTCACTCTCCCCAGGAGCATTGAAGGGTGTCCGGACAGAGTTGACAGAGATGGTTCCTGAAGAGAGGGAAAAGTGTAGACCAAGAGTTAAGTTAACTGGAAATTAGGAGTAATCAACCACCACAAACCAGTCATTTACGGATAAGGCTCGCTCGTGTCGATCTCGATATCGACAGTTCCTCTCTCGTAATTAAATTGTCAACACAAACACAATTTTTCTTGGCCAATATTCCAATGATTTTGTTATTTCCATAAAAAACAGACCACATGGAAAACCAATGTGCTGGTAAAAAACTTTTTTTTCCCCACCACATTTGACATTTCAAAAATAATTTATTTTGGAAATTCTCTGTCAATACAGCCACCACTGCTAATAGCGCAGTGAATCAATACAGTTTTGAGTCTGTCTTTGGTAGTTAAGGAAAATAAGTGTTTTTGATGGGGAAAAAAAATCCATGTAATTGACTGAAAAGCCATGTGAGGTAGAGGGAGATGGAACTGATTGAAAAGCCATGTGAGTTAGCGAGGGATGCTGAGGTAAGGATGATTATGAGTTCAAATGACCCCCCTTTTAAAGCAAAATTATTGTCTTTTACAAGGGTCATTACTCTCATAAAATTGAACTTCAATAATATCAAGTGGAATCCAGTCAAATTCATCCAAGTTCAATTTATCATAGTCATAGTTTCACAGCTAGTCTTTATTCATATAAACATCAGGAGAAAAATATTAACAGTAGTTTGAATTCATGTAAGTTTTCTTTAATGGCACCTGCAGGTGAAAGACCGATAGCAGAAGGTCCCTCGGGGTGATTATTTTTTTTTTTATAATGTTAAAACACGATCGGAGCCTCCAATCAAACTGTTTGTTTTTTTGTTTTTTTTTCTGAGACCACCCATAAACAATCATTTTGAATCTTGAGAGCTATTCTGTGTTTTTCCCTCTCATTTTCCACCATTAAACAATGCTATTATTCACGCCTTGAAGGCAGTGGCAAAAGAAAAAGCCATTACTGGCGAGATGGGGGTAGCACACGCTGGGATTAGCACAAAAGGGCTCCACCTTATTTGATGCTGTTTATTGGTGTCCACCGCAGTGTTATTGGCAATGCCCTGCTACAGTTTTCAACACTGTGGGATGGAAGGGGGTCCTTAACTAAGGTAATATTACTCAAGGCTGCACAAAACACCAAAGCAAAGCACAGTTTGTTAGAAAAGGACAGAGAGAGAGAGACAAAGACAGAGAGGGGGAGAGAGAGAGAAAGAGAGAGAGAGCACACGTTTCAATCAGAAAGAGACCTTGGTTTGTGACTTGACAAGTGCTGAGAAACATTATTCTTGCTTAGTCTCCACTAAGGGACAAAATGATTGCTTTTTGCTGTGTTTTCACTCACAGGAGAATTTGGATATCTGCTTCTCTCTGTTTGTCTGGAGATTTATGGCTTTAATTTGGTATAAATTCAGCAAATTGATCACAGCAAAGAGGGACAGACAGGGTTGGAAGGCTGTTGAAACTGGCAGTGGTCTGATTGTGTGTGTGTGTGTGTGTGTGTGTGTCTGTGTCTGTGTGTGTGTGGGGGGGTGGGGGTGGCAGAATCCAGTGGTTCTGGCGGTTATTTTTAGCATTGATGGGGTTATTGTGGGTATTTATGAGAATGGAATAATGAGTTTGAGTTCAGGTCCACCACATCCTCAGTCATATGATGAAGAGCTCTGGCACTAGCCTTGTCACAGGGTTGCCCTGAGACTACTGGAGACTCTCTCTCTCTCTCTCTTTCCTCCAGATTATAAATGGTTCCACATGTTCATTTTGCTAAAGCGCCAGAATAAAAATAACCTATTGTGCGTAATGCTTGTGATTTTTACTGCGTTTATCTTAAGTATACCGATCATAGATCAGAAGTGGCCGGCGATAGATATCAGATATGTTGTGTCTTTTGAATTCTGAATGTGTTGGTGTTTACCTTGATAAAACACACCTTTTCTGGATTTAAGTCTCTCTCTCTCTCTCTGTCTCTCTCTCTCTCACGCACACACGCACACACACACACACACACACACACTCACTCCTGTCCTGCGTTGTGGACTTGGCCACTGCACCCTAAACGCCAGCCAAACACCTCCCTGGGGTCATCAGTAATGAGCGCGCTCCATCATCCTGCCTCCCGTTCGCAGTGCTCAACGATTACGCAGCACGGCAGCACCGTATGGTGGGCCTGCCTTAACTCCGACGCTCTCCGCTCAATGGCTCCAAACACACACACACACACACACACACCAGCCAGGCTGCTGAAGAGGACCCCAGGATATTGTATGATCGGACCGGGCCAGTGATGGCGTGGGCGGCCCGTTTACACAGCCTGAGGTATGACGTAGCAAAGTTCATCCTGCTCCACTGAGAGGGAAGGTCCCATCTGTCATTCCCAAATCACATTTCCATGGACTGCCAATATCATACTGCCTTCACCTCCCCCCTTTTTTAATTTTTTTTTTTTCCCCCCACTGCTCTGATCTGTAGACATTTCTAAAGTCACTGTAGCTGCTGTGCAACAGGATATTAGAGAGATAATGGTAATATGATTAAAGCGTAGTACCAAACGTATCTCGTGCTATGATAAGGTCTCACAGGAGGACAAAGACAAGATATGGTTTTAAAAAAACCACAAAATACACTTTTGTAACTGAGCTCCATCAAATCCCATCTGGGTATTGCCTTACAGTTAAAAACAAAAACCTCAGTTTTAGAGTCTGACTTCCGAATTGCTTTATGAGACTGTCTGTGCGAGTGTGTGTGTGTGTGTGTGTGTGTGTGTGTGTGTTGAGTGTTCACATCAGAGCTAATGTAGGTGACCTGTATTTCTATTTCCGGAGAGGAAGAGAGAGAGAGGGGAGAGTTTTGCACTGAGGCAATAACCACAGATCAATAGCCCTTTTTTTTTCCCTCCTCCAAACTTTCAGAGAGAAAGAAAAGGAATGACTACTAGAGGCCAATCTTTCCACTTCAGGCAGGGGAGGCATCCACGGAGGGAAAAGAAGAGGCGGGGGTAAAGCGTTGAAATGTCTTTACCAAGCAGTTTTGTTTTTTTTTCTCTTTTTTTGCACTAGCTCACCCGGTCCTTCGGGAAACCGACTTTGGTTTCCATGGCAACTCTGACAGAGAAGACAGTTTGAGAAAGGGGGAGGAAGGCAGGAAGGAGTCGGAAGCCTGTTCATATTTAAATCCAAATCTGACGGCACATTTCTGTTGGCGCGGTAACGGGGCCGCACGCAGGCAGCGCATAAGAGCAGCAAAACGTCTCGCTTAAATGTTTCTGCATATTGCCACAGCTGAAAATTCAACCACATGTCAAAGCAAAGTCTTTTGCATTTAAATCAAACTAACTGAGGCTACAGAACAACGCTAAGCTGAGACTGAATTATGCAGGTAAAAGAAACAGTACCTGATCTTCCGTCCCTTTGGAAGTCCACATGGTACCACTCGCCATCGTTGACTTTCTTGTTAACAGCCCTGGTCTTGGTGGTACCAGAACCCATGTCCAACAGTAAGTACAGGTGCCCGTCCAGCATCTCGATGGCGAAAAAGTCCACCTTCAGGGTTTTGGGGCTCTTGGGGTCTTTTTGCTGCTGTTGTTTGGGTTTTCCGTGACTGAAAAGGAGAAGGCCGTTGGGTTCGGTGGTGCGGAAGTCGAAGGAGATGGATCCTGCTTTTTTGGCGGTCCACTTGCTGAGCGTGATGTAAGATTCCGGCGTCTCGAAGGTGACGGGGTCGAGGGTAGCCACGTTCTCGCACTTGAAGGCCACCACGCCGCTCACCTTCATCTTGGGATCGCCCTGCTTGGCCAGCCGAGACAGCTCCAGACGTACGTCGTTGTTCTTGTACACAACCTTTATGCATGAGGGTAAACATCAAGAGACCATAGCATCAGTGATCAGCATCCAGTGACTACATTAAAGACACCAGTCAATCATGCAAATTACGGGCCCTGTTTACTCCTTGTAATATAACCTCAGATTCCTACATGAAAAGCCAGGATCTAATGCACATCAGGGGGCCTTCTATAAAGCAGATTTTCTCAGTTAAACGGGTAACCTCAGTCAAAAGACAAGGTTCTTTGAAGGGAGTGCCCCATTGGCTGATCTCCTAGTCAACAGTTTTGACTTTCTGTTCAAGTTATGTAACTGAGAAATCCTGGTTCTAAACAAGCCCCCAGTCAATGCCCATGCAGACTTAGTTTTAAATTGTGATCTTAGGCACCATTGACGATAGTTCACTTTCATTCTCAATATGTGAAATGGTGACAACAGACTCCAGTTACATATTATAAGCCAGGACATGAGTGACAGGAGGAGTGGTTCTGTTTGAATGTAATTTTTCACTGTAAATGGATCAGACTACTCAATATAGTTCAATATATCTACGTGCGTAGCTGCAGAGATACTTATTACCGTAATCTGAATGGACAACGGGGTCTTTGTTGTCTTAAATGTGACAGAAAATCTGTGTTTGCTCAAAAAATCAATCGGAGTTGTCCCCCTGCTGTCTTCATTGACAATGTGTCTCAGTAGTAGTGACTGAGCCTCAAAAAAAAAAAAAAAAAAGGCTCTCTAAGATTCTCCGATTTGTGTCAAAATGGCTTCACACGGCATTAATGCTGCAGTTGGGTCATAGAACAGTGATGCGTTTTTTGTTTCTCTCTCTCTCTCGCTCTCTCTCTACATTAGACCAAAACCTTCCATGATTTAGTGCAAGCAGGGCAGTGGACTGCGAAGAGTTCAATAGCGGCCTCTTTTAATTCGGTTTCGATTTCATCTGAGCCCTTGCCAGGAAGGAGATAATGGAATGCGGATGCAATAAAAGGATATTGATGATGCTTCAGAAACGCCAATCAAATGGCCAGGCACTAGAGCAGGTCCCACAATTAACGAGCCGCAGGGCGTTTTTCTACTTACTCACTTAGTCTGGTTCATAAACTCACGTGGAGGGAAACACAACTTATCTGTAATA
The DNA here is from genome assembly GCF_902362185.1 of Chanos chanos. Taxonomy (NCBI): domain Eukaryota; kingdom Metazoa; phylum Chordata; class Actinopteri; order Gonorynchiformes; family Chanidae; genus Chanos; species Chanos chanos. The sequence goes on along the minus strand of NC_044499.1, from coordinate 47,793,381 downwards.
AAACTCATCCAGACACGACACGGGCAGTTGTGCTAAGTGCATTAGGCAGGTTCTGGACAGGAGCTCTAAGAGGTAGAAGTAGCAAGTCCAGTTGGGGTGTGGGTTGGGAGCTAAAACACCTATCTGTCTTTTAAAACCAGGAGGATTAGTACAGGCAATACGCTGGATAAAACCCCCGAGAGAGGCTACAGGTTTAAGCAATCCAAAAATGAATTGAAAAAGTGACTTGTGAACCTGACTCCAATCGCCTGAAGTAATAAAGTGTAGACACACACACACACACACACACACACACACAGAAAACAAACACTACGTGCCCATGGCCACTGAAACATGGATGCTCATCTCCGATGCAGACTGCTGGACTATTTGAGCTGCCTGTGTGGTTGGTTGGCTGGTCATTGTGTTAATCATATCGATGGGGGTGAGGATGAGTAGAACAGTGGATGAAACCGAAATCCTCTTAGGCTGGATTATTGACAAAGCCTACTGTATTAGCTTGAGTGTGTTTTTTCTCGGGGTCTAAGACCTCCAGTTAGACCTTTTAATCTGTATAAATGACAACTGATAGCATTAAAACATGGGTTCATAGATGGATTACACACGTTGCACCAGGCTTTCACTCCGCATCTGATCGCGGCTTAACCGTACGCTGCACTTTTCACGCTTTGACACTTTGATTGATTGCTTTCGTGTTGGTTTTGACTTAAAAGACACATGCTAAAAGAAGCATGTAGCAGTTGAGCACAGCTCAGAGTGTTGTTGTTTTCCCCCTCAGCAGGAATAATGATACTATAGCTCACAGCCACATTAGCGTAAATCCTTTCTTTTTTTCTTTTTTTTTTTGTCATTTGTAAACAATAGAACAATCCAGATTTTATTTATTTTATACCAAAATCCTTCATTTATCCCCCACTGTTTTGTGTATTTGTTTTTTTTTTTTCTAATATTACTCTCTGACTGTTTCAAATAATGTGGCATTGTGTTTCAAGACACAGCGATGCTCAATAATTAAGACATCATCATTGCTGCGGGCAAAAACGTAAAGATAAAAAAGAAAAGAAAAAAAAAAGCCTCCTTTATTAGAGTAAAGTCTTGCATTAATGCGCATTAGCTTTAAGCGTTATTTACCACTGGAGTGTATTACCTTTTAAAGTCATTTACTTCGTGAGGAGGATTCATGTGCGTCTCTGAGAGACGCAGTGGGGAGAGTTAAGTGTCAGGACGCTGCTTTACGACATTACTGGTTTTCTGGCTAATGAATGAATTCACACTTTTGGTCCAGTCACGAGCACTGTCTGAGAGCGTAGAAAACCTCTAAAGGGACGACCACCACAATCTGGATGCACTTCAGATCACGTGAGACGAGTTTCCATGCCGCTTAATCGAAATAGAATCGTGCTTTTTATACTAGATGCTGACTGGGTAAGGTTTGCAAACCGTATCGTTGCAAATTGTTTTTCCAGGTTATTGGTTCATTCACTGGTGTGGTCTGAATTCTATCCTGTTTGTTTGAATCTGGCCATCAGCACATGTTCCGCACTTAGACATATTCAGGGTTAAATGCCATTTCATTTCACAATAACGCAAACAGATTTCACTGTTGAATAATATCATGTTTTGTCAACACTCTATAAAATGTTTAGAGGGAGACTTCCAGCATCCCATCTTTATTAATCAAGAAACTAAGAAAATAGAGCTCAGAATTATATTTAAAGAAAAAAAAGAAACCCACTGGACTTCACTCAAATTACCTGTCAAGTGAGACACAGATACAGAATATATCAAAGATACAGAGTTATCTTTATCCGTTCAGAATGTTACTGTTTCATTTCAGCGACGCAATCGACTCATATGTTGCGATAGCTAGCTGATCTATAGGACGTTGAAATTAATCAGACAGTCGGAAAGGGGCCTTGGCTTTGAAAACACGCTGAAGAATATGCAGCCTCTCCGAGCACTGAAAACACAGCCTGGAGCAGACACACGAGCATCAGTAAGCACCTCGCTCTCAGTCTCCATAATGTTTCCTCATTCAGCATCAGTTTCACTTCAGCAGCTAAAGAAGTATCACATTTCTCAGACTGACACACCAGAAGAGCACACATTCCTCTGGGAAACTACGCTAACATGGAAGAAAGAAGACAGGAGATTAAACCGTGGCTTTTCATGTGTGTTCTTCACCCCCCATCTCTTGCTTCACTAGAGTCAACAGATTTGAACAGGCCCGTTTTAATTTGAGACACCAGCTTCTGTTACAGAACTTACCCCCCCAATACCCATCCTATTGGAACCCCCCCCCCCCCCCCACCACCACCCTTTCAGCACAACCACCCACAAAATGAGGGTTTACTGACACTATTTGTCAAATCATTTCACGCTTTCTTTTCTTTTTTTTTATTTTAAAGGTTATTTATCCTATTTCTCACGCTTATTTGTGAGAGCTGCTGCTGTTGACATTCTGTGACCTATTTTCAAATTAACAGCCTTCAGATTTGAAACAACCTCTTCACTAATATTAATTAGTGAATATATTTTGCCGTTGCTGTTGTGTCTCCATCTTGAAGGCTTTTTTTTTTTTTTTCTCCATGAGTCCATGTTGAGAAAATTCACAGCAATGAATTATTCTTTCAGTTGTTGATGTATCTGCTTGGATACAGGCCAAATAACTTGGCAGAAGGATAATGTGCATAGGGACATCTCCTGAGGGACAAAATTCACTAGTAGTACAATGCTGAAATCAGCCAAAAAAATATAAAAAGAATAAACAATGCAAACAATAAAAAAAACAACAACAACAACAACAGTGTTGTTGTCTGTGTGTGTACTACAACACCGCATTCTCGAATGTGTATTTTAAGTTCACGACCTGAAGCAAACGTAGTATGCCTTTGGCTGACTATGCCAAGTCTCTACAAATAAGAACTGAATTTCCAACATTAAGTAAGATAGGTGCTCAATGACATTTTGGGCTTCGAAGCATACCATATAACCTGACATGCCTGAGTTCTTTTTTGCTATCTGTATAAAAACTGAACTGATATTAAATTGGCCAGTTGCAATGAGCGCTATCATTTTCAGATTATCATAACATGTATTTTTTGGTAAGGTATGACGTAAATGACAAGAAACATCACCAGTAAAATTGCATTGCTGAATACTTGCTGGTTCGCCCTGAAAAAAAAAAAATGATAAACAGCTCGGCCGGATCTTCTCGCTCTCTCAGTTCTAGACGCGTCTGTCTGAGACCTTACTGAAGTATTGGATAAAAAGGCAGTCATCTTTACCTCCTTCAGACAGCCCATAAAGTTGTTGCTAACTGGGGATCCGGGCAGATCTGCGGTGCTGGGACTGCCTCCGACATAGAAAAAGTCGTCAGAGCCTAGCATGGTGTAGTCCTCTTGTGTATAACCAGTGGTGGTGAGAATTCCATCCACGGATATTGTTACCTAGACAACAAAGCACAGGGAAAGGACACGCTATACTCACATATAACTTGAGTGCTGTTAAAGGGCTTTGGTTCCCCCTCATAAGGAATTGGAAACTATAGCATTTTTGTGGTCTTTTTTTTTTTGGTTTTTTTTTTTTTTTTTTTTAAATCTTTTACTACTTAGAGTTATGATTTTTTTGTTTTACTGTTTCTTTTTTGTGTGAACCCATTTTCATGTCTGTTTCGTGGTTTCTTTTCTTATTGTAAGTTTAGTTCTTTTATTGAATCCGTTTTGGTGTTAGATTGTGTTAGATTCTAGTCTGCCAGGCCCAGACTAAGGGCTGTAGATTAGTTGAGGGACTTAGCGGCTCAGCGGCCCAAACTCAAGTGTTAGTATTGCCAGTTTTGGAAAAAAACAAAAAATAAATTAGCAGACACAAAAATGGTGTTAGTGGTATGTGTTCTGAGAGTTAGTACAGTTAAAGTACAGTGCATGTGAGTACTTTTCAGCATTTTGTTTCCATATGAAGTAAAACAAAAAAACCATAACATGCCACACAGTTAGAAAATGAAAGCATAGACAATTAGAGCCACACAACTCCTCACACAAATCTAGCTGAATGAAAAGCATGCTTGCTGTTCCCCCTCTCTTCGTATGCATGCAATGGGGAAGAAAAATAAAGAATAGTTATTTTTGGGGATTAAATTGGATATGGAGGGGGTGGGGGGGGGGGGTGTGGAAATTGAAGAGAGAGGGAGACGAAAAGAGAAGCGCAGTTAACGAGACCAACCACAGCGGTGTATGCACGCATGCAAAAGTGTGTTCACTTCAGATGAGAAAAAAAGGAAAAAAAAGAAAAACAAAAACCAAAAACGGACAGGAACAGTAACCACTCTTGGTCGTCTCGGACGGACTCGCGTGGCACCGTAATTGTTACTACAGTGAGTGATCAAAAGCCACGTCATGCATGAGTGAGTACGGTCTTAGCGCTGGCTCGACCAAATGACAGACGGACATGGAGTCAGCCAGAAGAGACCAGCAAGTGAGCCACAAAAAAAAAAAAAAAAAAAAAAAAGCGCAGGGTAACAAAACCTAAAGACGTGAACGGGACAAAAACAGCTGAAAAAAAAAATAAAAACACAAACCAAAAAACAGAACCGATGATAAGACGAGAGGGGGAAAAAGGGAAAAAAAAAACCCAAAACAAAACAAAGAATTTGGGCAGGGAGGGGAAAGTAAGCAGAAAAAGAGTACCAACCGCATTTCCCCCTTTTTTTTTTTTCTTTTTTTTTAAAGTTTAGTTTTCATGTTTTCGGTTGAAAAAAAGGAAAATAGACACACGGCAAACCCAAACTAAGAAACAATTAGAATGATATCTACCGAACAATGTAGTTTGTTTACCATAGCGTGTCCAATGCCTGAGTGCTTTGTGGGAAAGGGGGGGGGGGAGAAAGGAAATTAAAAAACTGTGAACAGAAGACCGTTCCTGAATCAAAAAAGATGGTCTCTTGCTAAGGTTAGTACATTAGCGTAGCACGTTAGTAAAAAAAGTATTAGGTTAGTAAATGACACATTCCATGGATGACAGGTTAGTTTTTTTTTGTTTTTTTTTACTTCTAATAAGCAGGTTAGTAACATTAAAAAAAAAAAAAAAAAAGAAAGACAGAAAGAAAAGGAGAAAGAGAGAAGCAGACTAGAGATTTGCACCCAAATGTGCATCCAATTTTAAGTCCATTTGGAATATAGAAAACCCCAAATCTGTCATTTTCTCAACGCTGACCATCAGCTCTATCATTCACCAGATGACACGTGTCAGAACAAACATACCATAGAGGACTGCCGCTAAGTCATATTCCTATTCCCATTCATTCATATAGATCACGCACCAGTCCTGACACTCCTAAATAACGTGTTATTAAATATTTAAAGTCTTCATTCTCTGCTTTCTTTGATGTTCCAAGGAAAACAGAGGAAAAACACGGTTCTACCGAATCTAGACGTCATTGCCTATCACGGCTGTGGGTTCTATTCAAATGTTTACATTCTAAGCAACATTTCACGAGGCTGTTTATGCTATGCTGAGAGATCAAACTAATTCATTTATTTAAACCTGCATTTATTTGTCTCTGATCATCCAAGACGTTACTGGATGTCTGAATGCGAGTTTACTCTTTCTACAATAAATTATACAAAAGGGAAAAAGATAACGGATTTATTCTAGATGGTTCAATACTTTAGCTTAGTTAAGGTGGAAGAACTAAATTACTCAGTATGTCAGTAAATTACTGATGAATATCCCTAATATCGTGTAGTTACACTTAGAGTTATTCAGCCTACACTGACACCCTGTGTCAGATCAACCTACATTCAAAATCTGTAAATATTCCTACGTTTCAGACTGGGTTTTAAGCAGATTGGTCTAAGTTTAAAAATAGCTTGAGATTAATATGATCTCTAGCTGTCAAATATCTATATTTCTGTAATGTCACATGTTTTGTTTGAATCTAATGTGCAATTTAAAGTCCATTACATAAACTAGCCACGAGAGCCAAACTTTTTCGCGACATAAGATTGTATTATCAAGACAATCAGACAACAGCAGTTTCCCGCCCCCACCCTCTTTCAGTCGTTATCTGAATCAGCCACTACTTAGCGTTGCTCCATCATCACCTTCGCCACCCTTTTTGCCCTGTTACCTGACGGAGATTCCTGGTAACCTTCACATCATGCCAGGCATTGTCATTAAATTTCCCATTGACCGGTTCCACCAGAGCCTCAAAGGCTCCGGAGCCCAGGTTGATGACCAGGGACACGGCACCGTTCTTCAGTGCCAGGTTGACGTAGTCGGCCGATTTGCCTGTGTGGAGCATCAGGCCGTTTCTCTGCAGGGTCTTGAAGGACAGGGTTATTTCATCGCTGCTGCTCTGGATGGGGTTTGGCGAGAGGTCGTAGCAGAAGTACTCTGAACCCTTGAAGGTGGCTACATACTCCTCCCTCACTAGAAAGACAGGAACATAGGAAAACTTGAAGTCCAGGAAACCGCTGCTGGGCTAATGCAAAGATTTCATATCAAACAGGCAGACAGTTCTGTTTAAAATACATATTTAATACTGGACATATTGTGTGACACAATGCAGCAGAGTTTCCCCAAAAATGATCAAAGGCAGGCAGAATACTGATGACGAAGAATTAAAACAACAAAAAAATAAAGTGTATCTCTGAAACAATTACCAAGTTACTTACTGAATATACATCTCTGAATCCCTCTTTCGGTCATTTGACTGATGGATTAGCGATTTCTAATCATTTATTGTCCATGACAGACGGTTAGATAATCCGATCATTTTATTTGATTAACAAGAAAAATCAGGAGGTACTTACCTTGAATTCACAGCATTTCTGACTTTGTCTTATATACGCTCTCCCTGCACCACACACACACACACACACACACAAGCACTCTTATGCGGTGGAGGTCAGAGCTATTTAGTTCATAAATGAGAGCCAAGGTCTTTGGTAATGATGATCATAAATAAAGCAGCTTCACTCCGCAGACAATAATTACCAACTTTGACACTACGAGCCATTACTGTAAGTGTTCTGCCAGAGAATTCTAAGACACACTCCTTGACAGGGTGCACACACACACATACACATAAACACACATATCTCAAGTGCTTGCTTCCAGTACAACGCTAAACTGTTGAAATGAACAGTAACGAAAGCACTGTTAGCCGCACGCTAGCAAACACAATTACAGTGGATTTACGGCGCGCTCAGTAGCTACTACATGGTTAAAACAACTCATCATAATAAAACAAACCATTGTTTTAATGGAGCGGTTTGAGAGAAGCCTGGGCTGAAATCACTGTATATGCTCAAACGTACAGCACAGCCAGTCAGCAGTACAGCAATAAGCTTCATTTAAAAAGCTGTCGTTTGAAATATTCTGGTGGGAAAGAAAGTGAATGCTGAAACATCCATGTAAATGGTAACATGTAAGCTTATTAAGACCTTATATGTATGTATGTATACACCTACGTCTACACACATGTCAAGCAGAGACTTTATTGATATTGTTGTGTTTGGCTCTTCTCCACCTCCTCCCTATAATGTTGAGTCATCAGTAATGTGACACAGCACAGGAAGCAGTCCATGGAGTCACACCAACAAAACCACGCACGCACGCACGCACGCACGCACGCACATACGGCAGGTTTACAGTCGATGCCTGCTATATCTCACAACCCACGAGTAAAGCCTTAACGGTGGATTTAAAAGCTTCACTCTTCCTCTGAAAAGAAAATAGCTACTCTGAATGATTTTATCTGTGTGTTTTATCTGAACATTCTCCAGCGTGATTTCTGCACTATCCTATCTCCATATCTCATCTCTCTTCTCAGTTCAATCAGTCTCTTCTCAGGAAACCCAATCTACTTTTCACATGGCAGGCTATGGCACCAAGCCCGTCTCTCTTCAAACCAACTCTATGTTTCATACATTTGACATTTTGACAAGGAAAAGAGAGCACAAATAACTGGGAGCGAAATATTTAATGACAACATCAAACCATCAAACTGCATTTGTTAGATAATGCTAAGCTTTCCCTTCCTTGCAGCCAGTCTTCATTCCATTTCTCTCTCTCCTCTCTCTCTCTCTCCTTTCTTTCACTGTGTCTACGTTTCTCTCCCCTTCTCCATTTCCACTCCTCTCTCTCTTACTGCTGTGGTAGCATTTTGTCACATTGATTCATGTGGAAGAATATTACTAACACATTGGATTAAAAATGAGTACTGCTCAGGTTAACCTGCACACGCAAAATGACTCAGAGTAAAAAACCCTCTGAATAATCAAAGAATGAGCAATTACCTGTCCATCAAATTCAATTAATGCTCAGAAACACTACAATCTGCTGTTTTCAGCACAAGCTTTGAGTTTATACATCTTTGTGGATGCCAAAGGCAACGGTTATACTCCAGGATGACAGCACTCAAGGAGAGGAAACAGAAATGCTGACTTGTTGTCTCTTTAAGGGCAGCACAGAATTCTTACCAGGAGAAGACGTCCAACTGTGGCATAATGTGAAAATGAATGGAAGCTTTCACTGTTTGTGGTCAAGCCATTGTATAAAAAAAAAACGTGTTTGTATGTGTGTACATAGACCCGCTGGTAAGGTCGAATACTGAAATAGCACGATTTCTGAAGTGTAATAATACCATAATAAGAATGAAAGAGTACGATTTCTGGTCTTTTGGCTGACATAATGCCATTCTTTGCTGAAAACACCATAGTACCACCTACAAAGTTTTTTATGATAGAGCCAGCCCCTTTTATGTTACTTTAAGACAGGGGAGACAATGTACACAAATTTTACTTGCATTTTTTTTTATAACCCACGATTTCCAGGCCAAACAGACATAAGGAAAATTTTGATTTTTTCCGGGACTAGAGCTCACAGCATAATTCAAATGTTCATCAACCACAAAAGCGAACGCTAAATGGTAAACCATTTTATTTTGGTTTTTCGTATCAGTTTCATTCATTAGACATTTTATTAAGTAGTTTTTCGTTTCAAATTCATTATGTATCACAACACCTTTAGCAATTACCAACTTTGCCATCTTAATGGCCCACAGCAGGAGTGAAAGCAATAATGACTCGCAAACAGCTGCCATTAATCATTAATGAATCACACACACACACAAACACACACACACACATACACACACATACACACACACAAACTTGTTATATTTTGGGATTTTAAATTAGTTGGACAAACTAACATAAAGTTTAAAAAGAAAAACAAACACTCTCTGTACACAGAGTTGGTTGAAAGATGTTAAAAAGATAAAAAAAAAAAAAAATTTAATGAGACCACAGATGTAAATTTAATGGGTTTTTTTTTTTTTTTTTTTGGCCCTGATGAAATTATGATACCATTTTTGCCTAAGTGCACAATAACTATTTTTAGTATTGGAGGATAGAAAACTGCTGAGGTTCATGATTAAATTTAGAAGAATAATGATATCAAGAGAGAATATACCATTTCTGTGCTTTAGTGTGTGACACAGAATTATCAATGACTGAGTAGTGCTCCACCCTAACACACACACACACACACACAAACACACAAAAAAAGAGGAAGAAGAAGAAGAAGAAAAAAAAGACATGGCATACATTTCTAACTGTAAGGATTGACTGGTGCAGTATGGGTATGTGTGCCGCTCAGAAACTTCTGGAATAGTACCCTGTGTGACAGTACAGCTCCTAAAAGACCCCAAACACTCCTACTCCCCGTGCTGTAGGGTCTACGAGAGAAAAAAAAATGATAAGTGGAAGTGGAAGTACTGGCCAGACCATACCACGCAGCCTAAATAAATCAAACAGGAGGCTAGACTCCCTTCAGCAGCACAACGGATAAAAATCACTTACTAAACCATTCAGGTTGCAGCTCAATGCCTTGTATTTCATCCCTGCTTGAGAGAGAGAGAGGGGGGGAGGGAGAGAGAGAGGTGATTTTATGGCTCTAAATGGACCACAGAGGTTTGTAAGAAAAGTGTTTTGTTCAGATGCCCCATAGGAAACCAGGGAATAGGTAGATAAATAAATAACAGGGGGAAAAAGGAGATAAATAAATATAGACTGAGTTGTTTATGGTGTATAAATCTCCATCTCCCTAACAGCTGTGAGACCTCCGTCTCTTTCACTCTCTCAGGTATGCATGTAAGACACTTCTGCACTTGGATGAGTTCCTTTTCCTCTGATTCTACTGATATCATAGAGACAATATTAAGTGTCTTTACCATTAAGAAACCACTGGCATTTTACATCAGTACTTAGAGTTGAACTCTTTTTCATGGAGTCCTCTAGCTACAGAGAAGAGACATTTATGTTGTCTGATACATAAAACACTTACAGATGTGTATTTTTATTGTAGTCACACAGACACTATGCAGCTGCTCTTGAAATCTTTCAATGTACAGCAAGCTTAGGAGAGGGAAAGTCTATCTTACATGCATCTGTTTTCACCTCTCTCTCTCGCGCGCTCTCTCTCTCTCAACACATCCACCTTCTCTGCCATTTATCACACTCTTGCTGTATCTCTCGATCATTCACACCTCCGTCCTCCACACCTCCGGACTAAAAACGTTGCGAAACATTGTCTTCCACTCAAATTAGGTTCCATCTTCACATCTCCATAGATCTCAGAACAGCCTCTCTCTCTCTCTTTCTCTGTGTGTGTGTGTGTGCGCACAGAATAATTGTGTGTAGATAGTCACCTCGCCTCCGAAGATGTAAATTTAATCCTCCTCTGACGGAGGTAGTGAGAACGTGCCGCGCTAGAATGTTCCGTGCATATTTACGTATACACAGAAGAGGCAAACATGTCCGGGAAAGGAGGTAGTTAAATGAGAAATTTCATTAAAAAATGGGGGAAAAACCACCATCACCTTAAAAGAACCCTCCTCTTAAGGATTTAATGCATTCTCCTGCAAACGGACATAGCATTTATCAGCCATGAACTATCGTTAGCATCCTAATAGCAAATTTCTAGATTTAAGGTCTTACTGACCAGTGGTAATAGAATCAGAGAAATCTTAATGTGAATATATGACTATAATGCAATTAGCAGTAATGCAATTAGTTTTATGACTAGTCATAGGCTAATCCCATTACAGATGTCTTTAATTTGAATAATGACTCATCAGAATTACATTATACATATGTTGGCTTGAAATTATGACTAGTCATAAATTAATTTTAGACATACATTAGAATTAGTCTAAGCAATCAAATATCAAAGCATCTTGTAAAACCATGGTCATATTGTAGCCAAGGATGCTAATTGTCGGTGACTTGAAATTCAGCCACCGCTATTTACCGTGTGCCTCAAATCCCTTCCGTCAGAGGGGGTTTCAAGGTAAGAACACGATGGTTTAAAAAAAAATGCCGAACGTTCTCATCAAGGACGGCAGGTTGATGTGGCGTGTACGTTACGCTAGCTCTTCGTGCTTGTTTGCCATTTGAAATGATAGTTTAGTGGTTAATGAGAACTACACTGGAGCTACAGCAAGGATCCCAATCTAACGACAGTGAGAATAACAACAGGGAGACAACAACGGCAGATAATCACACTGCAATTACCCAAGCTAAATATATACCAGGGGCTACAGACTGCTGACAGCAACAACAATACCATTAAACACACTCTGTGGACCCCGGCTTTATTAACGTAGCCACAGAGCTCCCACTGCTGTTAACAAACTCAAAGCACATACACTTTCAACAACAAACTTTACCTCGTGCAGGCAACCGTGCGTGCGCAGAGAATGAATTTCGGAAGCAAATTAATCTCCCTGCCTTATTTAAGGTGTGCGTCTGCTCTGAAAATTCTCTGTTCTTCTGACAGGCCACTAAATTATGTTTGACAAGTCTTTTGTCTCTAGTTTCTCTGTTGAAGGACTTCTGGGGGGGGGGGGGGCAAATACTGATAATCAAAGTTTCTTATTCACTTGCCAGGCAGAGTATTAGCAACTGCCAATAGGAGACAGTTTCACACATGAACAGATGTATTCTGTTTGATGATGATTTATTGGTTGATTAATTAACCCATGTGTCATTCATTACCTTTTGGAACAACAGAAAACCGAGGAGGACTGAAGACAGAACAAAACCATGTCTGCTTATTCTTATCTGAGAACAAAAGCTGGCACACTGAGAGAGATTCATTGGAACATCTTTTCATGTGAAATATTTCATGATAGATTTTGGTGTCCTTGGTCCTTTGTTCAAAAATAAATTACTGATGTAACCATAGTTATGGGGGTTTTAAAAAGTGAAGGCCAAAGATCTTAGCACTTTGTCCTTTAACAAAAAAAAAACGCAAATCCATAAACATTTTTCAAAATGTTCCCAGTTCATCAGTGGCCTCCACCAGTCTCCAAATATGTTTTCCACCAAAGTGATGGTTTGTTGAGTATTTCCGTGCCCATAATGGAGGCCAGCATGACAAATTCTTAGCACAAATTCTAGAATGATAAAGGGGAGGTACAACAATGCAAAATCCCTGAAAGTGGTAGCTAAGTAACAGAAAGCGTTTGAGAGCATTATTTCGAAAACCACCTGTGCATGCCCAACATTTGACAAACGTGCAAATCCAACAACGCAATCAATAATTGGTGAGTAACTGAGACCTTGACCAATCACTGACCTCATAACTACAAGACTAGATCATCCAAACTAAAAAAAAAAAAAGATTTATTCAAGCTAAAGGTTTTCTTTTTTGTTATAGTCTGCAATTCCGAAAATAGTTTTCCCTACACTCAAAGTACTGGGGAATTTATTCTGAAATGTGTCATATATAAGGGTGCCGTGTGACATCTTTAGAAAAACATGTTTAAAATAAAACAAAACCAAAACAAAACAGTTCAACACATTCGCCATTGTTTTGCATTTTTCAAATCCCTCTCACTCTATGCAAGGTGTGAAAGATATGGTGAAAACCAGAGAGCAGAGGATAAACTTCCATTTAATGTATTCATAATTCATATACTGAAAAACTCAAGACATTAGAATAATTCTCTGGCACACATACGGCATATGGGGACACACGCATACACACACACACACACACACACACACACACACAAACACACACAGAGCAGTAAATCGCTATAACGCATGGCGCTTTACTGCTGTAACTGACTTCAAACCTTTCCATCCACCTCCACATGGCCTCATTACCTGCCTTTCTTATGCAAATGCAAAGAGACAAAGCAGCATGGCTGCCTTTCCTTTCCTCTCTGGAGCTCTACCTTGCTTTCCTGCAGGCATGTCTGCCTGTCCCTGCTCCTCTCACTCAACTTTTGAACCCCACTTTACACGCTGTGTAGGCTCAGCATTTCAGGCGCTCCTAAAACTCACAGACCAACATTTTTTAACCGAGCTCTTACATAATGCTACGAGCTAGAGAAGAACGTAAAAATCTTCACATTTCAGCTCTTCTAGACAGGTGAGACGAAACCCTGGAATTTCGCCAGAAGAATTTTTTTTTTCTTGTTTCTTTTTTTTTTCTTTTGTTCTTGTTCCTGGTGTTGTTATTTAATGGTGTTTTTCTGGAGAAAGCCTTGCAGGTTGCTGTTTTTGGAAACTCCTCCTTCATGTACCAGGGGCCCTGTCGAAACTGTCAGAGCTAGCTAGTTTTCCAGAGCATCAAACCAGCAGTTGCTCCACACACCCAGGACACACCATATGTCCCCATCTTCTGCCAAAAAGTACCCCATACTCTACCCCTCCCTCCCATAGGACCTTAAAGCACCTCGACACAGTGAGAGACAGGGAGCGAGAGAGAGTGAAAGAGAGAGAGAGAGAGAGAGCGAGAAAGAGAGAGAGAGAGAGAGGGAGGGAGGAAGGGAGAGACAGCGAGGGAGGGAGGATCTTTGAAGACTCAGTCATATCCCTTTGTTCACTGGCTGTAATTTGATTTGATGGTCAGATGGTGTGTAAAGATACATAAGTAGGGCATTTATATGATATAAAAGTGGGCAGGATATCTGAGATCTCATGCTCTCTGGTCCATAGCTCATTACCTGGGCAGGAGAGCATGTAGAGAATATGTTACAGATATTATGGTTCAGCAGGACATCCTCTGAGGTAAACTAACCAATTCACAAATGGACTGACTACACACTGCAAAATTAGCCCTCCAAAAGCCAGAGAGAGCACCAACACACAGAGTAATATATCACACACCACACGCGCGCACACACACACACACACACACACATATCAATGCCACTGTCTGAGACCTGTCACGATGCCAGTGTGAGAAATGCATCAGTAAGCTGTGTTCAGTGCTGGAGGGGAACGGTATCCTCTTAGATTTACTATTTTTAGTTGCTTTAAATATGATAATATGATGCAGTACTCTCCTCTGTCTGCCTGTGTCTGTATGTATGTATGAGTGAGTGTGTGTGTGTGTGTGTGTGTGTGTGCGTGCGAATGTAAGTATGGATGTGTGTGTGTGTGCGTAGATGCATATGTTGCTGCTCTTGCATCGACCAGATGCTATATAGTAAAATCACAGTGCTGTTTCCCCATCTAAAATTTATCAGGAGTTTAACCAAATTATTTCATCTAAAAATACATACAGCATTAGTTACTTCAAGAGAAATCACTGTTTTCCTGTGTTTTCACAATTTTATTTACACTTGTGAGTGTTGCACACACTTAGGATTTTTAATTATTTAGTATTCACTCTTATTCCATCAAGATAGTTCCTTTGTGTGTTGTAACAGGAAACTAAGACTCTCTCCCTCTCTCTTTACTCCATTCATCAAAAGACGCTGTCGCTTTTTCTTTGCCGTCAAGGGCAACCCAATTTACCATTTCAGTCTGCCTTCCTTTTGCATCATTTGAGATAAAAGGCAAAAAACGCTCTCTCTCTCTCTCTCTCTCTCTCTCTCTCAGTCTTTAATAAGCAACCAGTTTTCTCTCACATGGGCTCTTTCCACCAAGTCACCAACACATGAGTCACTGTTCTCTATTGGCAGCCATTTTAAGGCAAAGACGTGAGGACATGATGGAACTGTTTGGACTACAGTATTCTATATCATGCCAGCCAGAGGAGTGAGAAAGAGACAGAGAGAAAGAGGTGGAAGGGGGGGGGGTACACACTAAAATGTGTGACGAAGACCAGTAGGAGGAGGTGGGGGAATGTGTGTGTGTGTGTGTGTGTGTGTGTGTGTGGGCTGGAAGGGGGGTGTTGTCGCTCCTCATATTGACTTATTGAATACAGTGTATGAGAGGTTGGGAGAGGAGGGTGTGGGTGCGTGAGCAAACACTAAACATAACTGTTAATATGAGGGTAAAACATATGCTATGTGAGATCATAGGGAGACAGGCAACTGCTCATTTACACTGTGCCTCCTCTCTGCCCCCTCTTTCTCTTTCTCACCATGCCTCCCTGATTAGAGAGGAGGAGAAAGAGAGGTTGGGTGGGGGGTTAATAGACCCCCCCTGGAGCAGACTGACAGTGGTGAAGCATCACCAGGACAGAGAGAGAGAGAGAGAGGGAGTGAGTGAGAGATAGAGAGAGAGAGAGAGAAGAAAAAATTCTCCTCAACACAGCTGCTGAGATGATACGACATCTCTCACACATACACACACAAATATACACAACACCCCCCTCCCCACCCCCCTCCCCGAGCAGGCCATCAAAGTCTTAATGTGTTGCTTACACTGAATATAGAACATTTTGTAACGCCGTTAGCCTTGTTTATTCTGCTCTCGCTTTCATATTGGAAGTCAAGCTGAGAAACAAAATAAGAAAATTACAGTCAGTGCTGAAGCCACGCAACTCAAAATGTTCCTATGCATTATCAAAGCCCACACCAAGGCATAACGCGCCCACCCCCCACCCCCCCGCCCCCAAACAAACATACATACAAACAAACAAACAAATGATTAAACACACCAAACCAAATAAACAAAAAAAAAAAGAAGGGATGAATATTTTTTATCTAGAAGAATGAGAGAGACGGGAGGAGGGAAGAACGACTAGGTTGCGGGTATAATGCTATCCCCTCGGTGACGTGATGACCCAGGTTGCGGGTGTGATGTCGTCCCTCAGTGACGCGATGACTTGTGTTTTCGTCCTACAGCTCAGCATCCCTGAGCTGTAGGACGTGGGGCTTTATGAGTGACTCGTGATCCATTAAAAAAAAAAAAAAGAAAAAAAGAAGCCACCCACAGATGAGAAGAAGGCAAAGACCTGTTCTTCACAGATAAGTCTCCTGCTTTGCTTTTAATTAATCGACGCTATTCTCTCCACTTTCACTTATCCAATCCTTCATTTCATGCCTCAACCGTTACCGCAAGTGTCTGTCTAGAGACCTGGAATTCTCTCTCTCTCTCTCTCTTTTTTTTTTCTCTCAACATTTTAACTCAATTTCTCTCCCTGTATAATTCTCTCATTGCTTTCCTCGGCAGCTGTGCGTAGTCACCAGGCGATTCGCATGTACGTGGCATCGTCGGCGGGCGTCGCCGTTCTCTCCGGGGGTGACACAAGGTGACCTCGTTTTATGGCCTGTGCCATAGACAAGCGCTTCAAAAGGTGACTACTGCCTGCGACAACACACGCTTCACTACCCAGACTACACATGATCACAACCCTGTCACTTATCTCAGCTCGCTCCACTGCTCCGCCAACATCTGCCTTTACCTTCTCCCCTCCTTCCTCTCGCCTCAACTTTCTCTCATTAAAAATAAAAAAGGTGGAGAAAATCATACATTTCATTTGCTGGTATGGGGAGAGAACCAAAATGAATTACTGGCTATTGACTGGGTGGAGATGTGATTTTGGGGGGGGGGGGGGGGGGGGGGGGGGGGGGGATTGAGAAAGAGGGGGGGAGGGTGAAACTTGTTGCCTGATTTTCAACTTAGCAGAATTGATTTCTGAGTTCTTTCACAGGGACTATGTTTCTGAGTTCTTTCACAGGGACTAGGTCTGTAATATCTGAGACAAGAAATGAGATTGTCACCTTTTTCCAGTGTGTTTCAAACAGCTTCCAAATTCTGTGAAAATGCAATTCCCCTTTTTTCCACGAGAAGGAAAAGAGAGAGAGAGAGAGAGAAAGAGAGAGAGAGAGAGAGAGCGCATCCATCCAACAAATATTGGTGTGTTTGTAATAGAGAAGCTATTATGTTGGCGCAGTTCCTGAGGCAGCTATTTACTGCAGAGAGAGAGAGAGAGAGAGAGAGAGAGAGAGAGAGAGAGAGAGAGAAAGAGAGAAATGCAGAGGGGGGAAAGGCTGTTTTAATGTTGCTCCCTATGAGTAACGCTCCAAATGGAAATCTGGACAGATGAACAGATGTCATCCTCCTGACTGCAGTAATCACGGCCATGCCAACCATACTGCTGAGACCATGACACCATCTCTGTCTGTCAGTCAATCCAACACACTGCTACTACGACCACTATCAGAGCCATATGGTCAAATGACAAAAGCACCAATAAAGACACAAGCTTCTTCTATCTGTGCGCTTTATGTTATAACATGTCCTTGAGAGAAGAGAGAGCTGGAGAGAAAGACACCTGTACACACACACACACACACTCACACACACACAGAGAGAGAGAGAGAGAGAGAGAGAAACCAGTTCCTCATTTCAGCTGGTTCTGAATTTGACTAACCCACAAATGATAAGCACACATTAGTTTCAGAGCAGCGACATTAACCATACTCAAAATCAGAAGAAATTAAATCATCAAATGGAACAACAACAAAAAAAGGTTGTTTTGGATCGTTGGGACTATGACCGTGCATCTCAGTAATCGTTAAAATGCTTTGAGGTCACACAATGAGAATATGAATTTTCACCAGTTTTCACCGATATTAAACAGAGACAGAAACTCTCTGGGTACAGGCTCAGTCAAAGAAAAGCACAGATATGAAAAGTGACTCACAGAAAAGAGAGTCAGTGCCCATTCTAAGTGAATCTGAGAGTGAAGAGTGCTGGAGAGAGATCTGCTCAGAGAAAAGGATTTTGAATTTCCTTTAATTACCATACAGGGACATAAAGCATAGTTACGGCTGTGAAATATGTGACCGCATGCCATAAGTGCTGATCTGGGAACAGTTCCCCTCCCAAATTTGAACCTTAAATGGTTGTAAGAGATATGGCAAAAGCTAGTATGAAAGACAACTGGAACCAGTTGGGTTTGTGTGTGTGTGTGTGTGTGTGTGTGTGTGTGGTGGGGGTGTGTATGTTAAAAAGCTCTCTGTATAACCCCTCTCATGCACTAATGTCAAAATTCAAAGTATTACCTCGCTAAAAAAATATTAGCACACCCACGGGCAGTCACGATCCATCGACATGTAAAAAAAAAACAAAAAACGAGTCTTCATTTGTAAAGGCAACAGAGCTGTTCACAGTCCAGCTCCTTTCAAAAGTGGTCTTTTGTTAGCACATACAAAAAGCATGTTTAAATTTTATCCGCAACTCCAGCCAGAGATGTAATCAACAATAACAATGTCCATAAGAATGCTCTTAGTTTATGTAACTTCAGAAAAAGCTAAAAAAAAAAAGGCTTTTATTTTTATATGTCAACATATGAACGAGGATGACGGCAAGAGCAAAAGGTAGACAGCAAAAGAGAGACAGACAGGGAAAGAGAGAGAGAGAGACAGACATAGAGAGAGAGGGAGGGAGCAAGAGAGAGAGTTAAACAAAGAGAGGGAGCGAGATACAGCAATAAATCAGACAGACAGACAGACAGACAGACAGAGAAACTGGATGGACACCTAAATATATAAACTCAGTCAGAGCACCTGCTTCAGCGGCTGTAATCTGATTGGACGGCCAGGCACACAGGTAAAAAACTATTCTTTCTCTGACATCACACCCGAGACAAGTGCCAGAGAGTGCACTTAACCCTTCTCTGACTTTATACGTCAAACAAATCTGACTTTAAACCATTGCGAAAAGGTCCTATTTCACTACATCCATAAAACGACAGCCCAGACATGACACAGCGGAGGAAAAAAAAATTCACATCTTCTAAAAAGGAGCAGAATGGCATAAAGGAGCCCCACTCCTAAAAAAAAAAAAAAAAAGAAAGAAAGAAAAAAGAAAGAAATGACATGAACGGAGTTAGTGAGGAGTCTGTCTAGACACTTGGTGGTAATGAAGCTTTCACAGTAGGCTTACAGATGCTCGTATGACTGACGGAGGCTTTCCATTATCGCAGGTATGTCCAGACTCTGTGGAACGTGTCTGAGAGTGCGTCACAGACGGGGCTACTGCTGGACAAATTGTCAGTCTCTCTGAGAAAGGACGAGATGTAGAAAACTCTCATGGAGAAAATGGAAAAGAGATTGTATTTTACCTTCCCACTGACCAGACTTTCTGAGGAAGAGATCAAATTATAGAGGGCACACATATAAATAATTGTGATTCGTACACACACACACACACACACACACACACACACACATATAGAAAACAAACGCAACACACATACACGCGCACACACACGCACACATACACACACACACATACACAAAAGCTGAATCCATATCCATCCTACAGAGAAAATGAGATATAACATATGTTAAAGAGAGAAAGAAACACACTAGTGAGTTAACTGTCAAACACACGCTCTCCTTTTCTTGCTCTCTCTCTCTCTCTCTCTCTCTTAACAGCAGAAAGAGATGTAAATAAGATCCAAAACACATTTAACAGAGGCCAGGATAAGCAAAAGACACACACACACACACACACACACACACACACACAAAGCGAACATTAAAGACTATCCGACAGTAGCGGAGACTGTGCTTCTGTGTGCTGTAATTTACAGGCGTGTCATTAGATCAGACCAGTGGACATAAAGCATCAGTGAATCAATCTACGGGAGCTGTCAGAGGCCCGGTAAACAGAAAGCGGACGCTCTCTATTATACCAGGGATTAATGGTGTTGACAGAGTATTAAGTCACACTGAAAGGTAACCAGGAGCAGAGTGGGGAGAGGCCCAGTCTAAGTCTGACACACAGCCACGACTCCACGGAGTCTAAATCCACACGAAGGGCTGACCGAGCACGTAGGAGACTCAGCAAAGACACTGAGATACCGCCAGAGAGAGAGAGAGAGAGAGAGAGAGAGAGAGAGAGAGAGAGAGAGAGAGAGAGAGAGAGAGAGAGAGAGAGAGAGAGAGAGAGAGAGAGAGAGAGACTACAGCCAGCACACACAAAATATGTGGAGTAATAGTGAGGCACTGGTTTAAAAAACAAATAGAGAGTAAATATTAAAATGAGAGAATGAAAGAGGGAGTGAAGGACAATACACTACTCTCTCTCCCTCTCTCTCTCTCTCTCTCTCTCTCTTTTATATGGCTCCTCTGTTTCTCCTGTGTGTCTCTGTGGGACTGGCCAAGGTCACAGGTCCTCCTCTGACTGTTGAGCTGAGCTCAGAGCTCCTCTGCCTGCCTGCCTGCCTGCCTGCCTGCCTGCCTGCCTCTTCAGCAGCCTGTCCAACTGTCAGTGGGCTTCTGGCAAGGGAAAAGCAACCCAGAGGTCACCCACACCCTCTGTCTGTCCATACACACATGTATGTGGGCACACGCGCACGCACATTCAGATACACAAGCACAGGCACACACACACACACACACACACACACACACACTCACACTCACACCAGTACCATATGTACGATACGTACACATTATGGATGACCAAAGAGACTGGCAGTTCAGTGTATAGAGTATATCCCATTTTCAGCCAAAACACCGTTGAAAAGCGGTTATAAATGCCTCTGATGCTGCTACTACTGCTAACAAACTGACTGTCCTTTCCGACACAAAGTCACACCTAGAGAATAAAAACAAGTCCAGGCCCAGGAGAACAGGCTGGTGTTTTCCCCTGGCAGGTAACAAGGCTGCTAACTGAGTCTCTGGCCATTTGTGGGAACAATGAGATGGCTTTGGGATGGTTGCCGGGGGCAATGGCGTGAATAGGAGTTGCCTGATTGAAGGGACAAACACTTTCCCTGTTAACGCCGAAATTCTCAGTGTTTCTCCTGTAATTATGTAGCTCCTCTGTGGCTCCAGCATTAACATACACACACACACACACACACACGCTCGCGTGCGCGCGCACACACACACACACACACAAACACACACACACGCGCACACACACACACATACACACACACACACAAAACACACAAACACACACACACGTGCACACGCACACACATACACACACACACACAAAACAAACACACACACACACACACACAAGCTCTGTAAGAACACATAAAAAAAAAGGCTCATGTAATGTGAGGTAAACAAAGCCCTGTTAATGAAACAGTTAGCAACCACTGAGGAACTTCACAAGAGGAGCCATCACAAAGATGACAAGTGAACAAATGTATTTTGCCTTACTCCCCCGAATTTGCCCCTGGGTATACCTAAACAGGGCCACTCCCCCCCCCCCCCCCTCTCTCTCTCTCTCAGTCTCTCTCTCTCTCTCGTGTTACTTTCCTCTCCCTCCTCTCTCCCTAACGAGTGAATCGACTGTGGGTGCGGGCAGTGGAGCAGTGAGAATTTGAAAAAGACCAGCAGGAATAATGATGCATCGAGGGTGGTGGAGGGAGAGAAGGAAACCAGGGAAGCTGAAGTCACCGACAGGCCACATAAACTAATTAGAAAGTGTTGCCTTGAGCTTATCGTGTTGAAGAGAGAGAGAGTGTTTTAATCTAACGAGAGCTTTAATATCAGTAAACACAGCTCATTACAGAGGAGGATCAAAAGACTGTGTTACTATGTTGCCCATTTGAAGGCACACAGACCCACTTTATTTCCCTATATGTACGTATGTGGATGTGTGCTTATGCACGTGAAAGAGAGAGAGAGAAATAGGTAGATAGAGAGGGAGAAAGAGAGAGAGAGAGTGTGCTGGTGTTCTGAGTCCGTGGGTGTTTAAGCAAAGTACTCATCGTTTTGTATGTTGAAACAAAACTGTTTCATTTTCTTCTGTTTTTTTTTTTTTTCCTTCTGTGTTTAAAAAACCTAATATCTAAACTTCTGTAATTAGTTTATCATTTCGGTACGTCGCGTCTATACCGGAGAGCATACCTCAACACATTTAGAAAAGACACGCACCCACGCGCACGCACACGCACACGCACGCACACGCACACGCACGCACGCACGCGCACACACACTTCAAAAGCCGCGCAGGGGCCCGTGTGGCGCATGGCACGGTGCAGATAAAGGTTTTAGCTCATGCAGTGAGCTGGGGCCGAGGAGGACCTGTTCCTGTCTCCTCACGTTTGGGTCACATTCATACTTTTATCTGTGTTAGCTCACCTTCCTCTCCTGAGTTCTGAGTTTCACAATCTCCCTCTCTCTCTCTCCCCCTCCTCTTTCTGTGTCACCTGCTCTCTCTCTCTCTCTCTCTCTCTGTTGCTTGTTCTCTCTCTAGACACACACTTAATAGACTTCGGTGTGTCTTGCCTCCAATCACAGCACTACAGACTGCAAGCTTGGAAAAAGCCAACACAATGAAGAGATTATCATTGCTTCAGTACATCTGTGTTTGGCAGGATGATTTCACGAGCTGTACTGGGAACAGTTTTAAACACTGTACTAAAGGCTGCGTAAAAGAGAGAGAGAGAGCACGCAAAGGCTGACCAGAGGCTAGTGTCTTAACTGTGAAAGAAATTTTCACAATGACGGAGCCCTGAAGTCTAATTACTTTTCTCTCTTCTCTCTCTCTCTCTCTCTCTCTCTCTCTCTCTCTCTCCAAATGTGCCATCCTTCTCTCTTCAGACCCTCAGAAATCTTCCCGCCGAGACGTTTTCTCTGCAGCCTAATTGACTTTATTTGATTTGTTTCATCCTGTCTGAAAGCAAAGTGTGGCCTTCTACAGGTCATTGGCACAAGCAATCGACACGAGAGGATCAATGTCAGTGATTTGACCTCTTCAGACAGGTTGGCCGATTAATTACCAAATCGACAAGCTTTATACTAGAGAACACCGTGTCTGACAAAAGCAGACACTTATGTTTTTGTTTGTTTGTTCTACTCCCCCCATACTTTGAAGTTTGATGCTTCACTTCAAGGAACCAGTCCCTCAACCATGTCAATCATATTTTGAGAGGGTTCGTGTCACAACAAAGAGTTTATTTGGATGTGAAATTTACATGTAATCCTGGCAGTTCTGTCGCCAGAGACACGAGAGAGTGGATAAAGGCTCTTTTAATCTGTCCCTGTGTTCGTACTAAGCTCTCTGTGTTCGTGTTTAACGTTTCTGATGATGTCACAATGACCTAAGACTGATCTTCACAGAGACTCTGAGTTTTTGCTATTCTGACAGACTAATGCTGACCTTCACAAGCAGTTCTGACACATTTTATTCAGAGAGAAATAATGCCTTTTTTATCCGCCTGCTCTCATGTTTGTCATCTCTCTCTCTCTCTCTCTCTCTGTATCTAGTCATTCTCTGCGGCTCGTTCTGTTCCCCTGTCACGACTCGATGAAAAATATCCATTCAACACCTGACAAAATCGTTCTCCATTCTCGTTCCTTTCATTCCCCCCAAAACCCCTCATTCATCTGTACTCACTGTCGATCCTGCATGCTCTTTCACAAGACCTCCTCTTCTTTAGTTTCAAGACCCCCAGTCCCCCCTCCCCCCCACACACACACTCCTTACCGCCCTCCCAGGTGGGAGACAGTTGTCTGCTTGAAAACTAATTTAGGTCATCTTAGAAAGCCCCGGCGTTTCTATAGCAACCTCATGCTGAGGGGCTCCGTTAGTTGGGCCAGTCAGTCTGTCTGAGTGCATGGGCAGTGATGGTGAGATGGACTCTGTTTGTACACATCTGTGTTGAAGTGTGCTTTTCTGGATGTATGTGTGTGTGTATGTGTGTGTGTACAGACCTCTCTCTTATTCATTTCAGGGGTTACTATAAGAAAGCATTGAAGGAAAACACTGATGAGTTCAAAGATGGTCAGTTCATATGCTGATAGTGGCAGAGATGAGTTTGTGTGTCTATACGTGTGTGTGTGCACAGTGTGTGTATATATGAGTGTATAGGTGCGTGTATGTGTGTGGATACATGCATGTGCATGTGTATTTGTGTGTGTGTGTGTGTGTGTGGGTGTGTGCCTGAGTGTGTTTCGGTGTGGACAGCTCCACTGAATCAAAATGGAGGACGAGGAAAAAGCAAGACACTGGTTTATCAGTGCCGCCTCTCGTCCTGCTGACTCTCCCATAATGCATCATTTACAGATAGTCCCACAAGAGAGGGACACAGAGAGAGACTGATAAATAGATAGGACGAGAGAAAACAAGAGAGGAGGAACGAGAGATAAAGAGATACAGCTACAGAGTGAGGGTGAGAGAGAGGAAAAAGAGAGAGAGAGAGATAAAGAGAGGTTTTCTTTTTTTCACCGCTGTGATCCACGAAATCTTTTGGGAGTCGTCTCTCATTCTTGGTTGTCATGACTAATTGATGCACCTCCTGAATACACAATTGAGTCTGATGCACTCACATCTCATCTTTTGCTTATTTTTAGCAGTGGATAAGTTTTATTCGACACACATTCGCAAAGCCTCGCAAAAAAACACAGCAACTTACTTTTCCAACTGCTTTTGTAAAAATCCGCCATAGTTACTGTAAAATGCTGTTTCCTTCGCTGAATCTGCTTTAAAGTTCGGTCGACTACAAACCTTCCCCGCACTCCTGATTCTATCCAGGAGAAACAATATTTGTTGTCATGTAAAAACAGCTCACAGTTTCTTTACAAGTAAACAAGTCATGTAACCCATTTAACCAGCTAGCAAATAAACAAAAGCAAACAAATAAGCCCTCCCCTCTCCCAATAATGTCAGTCTTCCCAGCTGATACATGACAGTTAGCAAAGGACACACACACACACACACACACACACACACACACGCACGTGCGCACGCACAGATGGGTGTCAGCGCCTCCCAGCCTGTATGACAGTAATGCAGTGAAATCTGTCCTCGGCCACGTTGTCGGGGACACAGCATAAACAGCTAACAGGATTAGGATCAAACGCAAACCCTGTCCGTCAGGAAGCGAAATCGATTGAGTTTGGAATGGAGAGAGAGAGAGAGAGAGAGAAAGAGAGAGGGGAGTGAGTTGTTCAGAAACAGAAAAAGGAGACAGAGGTGGAGAAAAGAGAGATGAGAAAAAGAGAGGCAGAGAGAAACGGCACGGAGGCACACACAGGATGCTGACATACTCACATGCCCACATATCTCAAACCCAAATGGAAAGAGGGGAAAAAAAACCCCACGAAATACTTCAATCACTGCAGTACTGTCACCAGGCGGATTGCTGTCTGCTCGCACACACTCTCTCTCTCTCTCTCTCTCTCTCTCTCTCTCCATCATTCCGGGTTTTTTCCTTTTTTTTTTTTTTGCCAGATTCATTTCCGCCCACAATGCATTTTCCATATCTCAGCTCATTTCAGGCAGTCCCGTTTCCCACTCACACAGCAAGAGAAATCTGATGCAGACAGGTGCTGCTGCTTCTTCCCTGTTTTCTTACAAGAGGAGAAGAACATCAAACGTGTGAACGACAGATGAAGAGTCAATAAATTCAATTCTAAACGATATTTAGCCCCTTTGTGTTAGCTGCTCAAATGTGGAAGATACGATGGGGAAGCCAGACAACAGATCACTCAATTTCCTTAGCATGCAGACCGCTAAAATGTATTTCTTATTTAATAACCGAAGCAATTGCTTTTTTTTTTTTCATGCTAACGTACGTAAAACCAGCTAATGCTAAAAAATGTACAATCACAGATGCCAAACATGCACTGCTCAATGCTTCAGTCCATTGCAAATGCATGTCTTTCCCTGAAACACGCACACGCACACACGCACACACACACACACACACTTCCTTCTCTGAGTCATGACTTCAGGGCGCTCCTGAGGGATCAATAAACATATATGTAGAGTATGAATTCTTTATTTGAAAATACACGGTTCTTTCTGCCCTGATATAACCTACCGCTGTCATGCAAGCTTCAGATAAACGCCCTTTCTCCCTATTCATCAACGAGAAATGAAACAACCTTGTCAGAGTCTATTCATGGAGCCCTGAATCGCGGTGTAATGAGCTGTCTCTCCTGTTTTTTGTTGAGAATGTGTTCACTCAATCTGTCCATTCCTGCCAGCATTTTACGAGCTTTCCTGTCAAGGACATGGGTCAAGGAGGTTCGTAACAAACAGACCTTCAACCAGCATCTGATAAACCCTCCGCAAAAACCACGCTGACCTGTTCTGACTGGAGACTCTATCTGCGTGGACATTTCTAGGAAAAGCAATGCTTTCTGCAGAAGGTGTAAATACGCAGGTCACCGCTTAACGAGCATGCTCATACTTAGCACAATAACACGAATCTGTCAACTCCCTGGAAAAAATCCAACGGTGTTAATTTTTTTCATACAGCGCCGTACTCCTATTTTTAGTCAGATTAAATCCTAATCACCTCCTTTTTCCCCCCTTCTTAATCAATGTTTCGAAAAGCGTCTGTCACATTAATGACACGTTTCAGACTGGTTTGTAATTTGCGATGAATCCTGACTGAATTTCTCTTTAATCCCCAACATCTCGTGTCTGTCAACACCTCAGAGCATTAACGTAAGAGATCTAAATGCTCGTAAATCAGCAGAAATTCATAGATTTCTGATCCAAAGAAATTCATTTTTAAATGTGTGTGCATAGCAACCTATGTTAATTTAGAGATGGAGCAGTGTTGCCTGTTTGAAAGAAAGTGCAGTGAATTGCCTTGATGAGCTATTGAGTGTTGGTCCAGATGACAGAGCAATCAGGCCACAGATTAGCACTGTGTGGGACAGACCAGTGAACAAAGCTCAGCACAGGTGAATTTCTGTTAAAAAAATAAATAAATGAAAAAGAAAGAAAAAAAAAAACCTTCACTGTGTTTTCCACTGAATGGAAACGAACCAGGAATAATACTCATCAATGTGACAAT
Organism: Chanos chanos; assembly: GCF_902362185.1. Lineage (NCBI taxonomy): Eukaryota > Metazoa > Chordata > Actinopteri > Gonorynchiformes > Chanidae > Chanos > Chanos chanos. The sequence continues at coordinate 47,766,396 of NC_044499.1, read as the reverse complement.
GAGTGGTGATTACACGAATACCACTCAAACACCCTATAAATGCCTGTGCTCTCTCTCTCTCTCTCTTTTTTGCTCGTTCATCACAGCAACATAGAACATAGCATGCTTCCAATAAATTCATTCTTCTTGAACATTACATGCAGTGAAAGTAATACAAGTAATACATTTTTTCTGCTTTCAGATTTTCAAATAACAGTGAGGTATATTGTTGAGTCAGTGTGTTTGTCAGCGGGAAGTTATGATGGCCAATCAGATTTACAGGTCAAGACTAAAACAGGAAATTAGAACTGAGGAACCAGTAGCTTTACGATATGAAGAGACAGAAGACATAGGTGGGGTTTGTGGGTATATGCTGATCTGTGGTCACTTGCTCTTATGGATAGTCTTGTATCTGTCTGCACATACAGCAATTTGTCTAAATTCTGCGAAATTTAAGAAGATTGCAAGATATGGCTAACTGGATGGATGGATGCATGGATGAAAGATTGATGGTTGTCGATAGATAGATAGATAGACAGATAGACAGATGGATACTGATTGGCTGCTTGTTTCAGTGATAGATGACGCTAACAGCTGATGGGGTGAATAAGTCTATGAACCTCACCCTCCCTGCAAATTACGGTGTATGACTGGCATCTATCCTACCTCAGCCTATCACAGACCGGTCCATCTGTATCATCCGTCTCTCTCTCTCCCTCCCTCTCTCTGTCACTCCTCTGTCACCAATCATCTCTCACCCATCCTTCCTCAGCCAACCCCCCCCCCCCCCCCCCCCCCCCCCCGACCTCCTCCTTTAGTTCCCTGCTATGACCCCCCCCCCCCCCCTTGCTCCATTATAATATGATTTATTTATGCCCTTTCAGTTCCCCTGAGAGGAGCCTCCTGTTTTCTCCTGCCATCAGTAAATGCAATCTTATGGCTCTATCAGCCAGGGCAATTCATCATTATTTAAATCTCACGTTTGCCTTCACATTTTCCCCTTCGGATCGCGTGCCGCCTCCTTTCCAGAACATGGAACCTCCCCAATTGCATTTCAATAGCTCATTAGCCGCATTCTCAGACTGAGGTTAAAAAAAAAACAAAACCAAACAAACAAAAAAAACCTCAGCTAAACAAATGAATAAATAAGACAGGAATTGGGCCCTGTTTCTCTTTCCCATATTACCCAGTCTAATTAATCTTAATTACCGAAAACCAATCTCATCTGGGAGGAATAAAGGTTAGAATGCGAAAAAGAGAGAATGGCGTGAAGACGGACTTGATTGAAGTTTTTAATTAAACACACTTGCAATTCACTTGTGACTGTCTGCTTTTTTCCTAACCCCCCCCCCTTCCCCCCCAGCCCCTTCCTGTGTACTGTGGAGTTATGCCGGGTGCCTCTGGGGGGGCAAAAAAAAAAAAAATAAAAAAATGGAAAGCTACTCTGGAAACTCTTTTCACCTCAAGGGCATCCTTCCCCTCCTTTTCCACGATTCCTTTTCACCTCTCGCCTCACTCTTTCCTGCTCTCTCTCTCGCTCTCTCCAAATTTCCTGCTCCCTATTCCTCTCCTCTCCTTCCTGCTCATGGCTGTTTGCCCACACAGTAGACACCGTGATGAATGAAGCTGAGCTGGAAGCATGAAACAGTGGATTCTCTCTCTCTCTCTCTGGCTCTCTCCCTCCCTCCTTCTCTCTCTGACCTTGCAACCTGATTACAGTGTAATCCTCTCCCCCTTGTGACACGTCCTGGGCTATTTCAGTGGGTTGCCAGGCGACAGGGGCTGCCTGAGACCCCCTGGTGGAAGTAGAGGAGGGCAGCCTGACCGCAAACGGGTCTCGCTTCACGCCGGCCGTGTTTTCGTTTTCCTCGGGCACGCGCTTGCTCGCTCGCTCGCTGGCTCACGCGTCCGCTTCTTCGCGCCGTGACACATTCACGCAACGCTAACACACGCTTTTGTTCCTCCCTCACGAGCGATCGCTGAAGTCATTACATTATCTGAACAATACCGTTCACTGATTCGTTCATTCTTCATTCGTTTTAACTCACTTATTATATTCCTTCAACGCTAACAAGCTCATTCGCTCTCTCAGTCACTCGCCCGCTCCCTTAACTCGCCCGACATGTACGTGGATCGATGACCCAATCATAGGCAATGGATGCAAATGCATGCAAATCCCATGCAAAGTCCAGATATTAACCTTCAGTCCAATATGGCCCTTACAGCCAAGTTCTCTGAACAACAACTTCCTGCAGTTTAGGAGGCCGTCAAGATTTATCTTGTTTTCTTTCTAGACTGATGAGGAAATCTATACACGCCGAGAAAATATGAAATTCTCGGAGCTCCGAGTGTAATGCTGACATATGACGGAGCCAAAGCGTTTGGACCAGCTCCACCATCGTACACAGGACATTGTGCGGATGATGACACTCGACAAAGGGAACAGATGCACTGACAATTCTAGAGGAAATAATCTGAACAAATAGCAAGCAGGCGATCAGAGCCGTGTCCCCTTCCCATTCAACATAATTACCAGAGGGAGAGCAAAAATACAACATTATAGTTATTGGTGGTAACTGTGTCTTTGGACTAGTGACATAAATCTATATGAGAGCAAAAAGAAATCATCTTTGGCCTAACATAGGGTTTTTTTTGTGTGTGGTTCCAAATTGAAATATTGAGCTTTACTTTGTCATTTTCAAGCTGTATCTTTATAAAAAAATAAAAATGCGAATTTTCAGCTTGCTGTATTGATCGTAAGACAAGCTTCAAATGCATATCTAATATCCAGCTTTACTGAGCCACTCTCAGATTTTTAAAAACAAGTGCACTCAGCTTTAGCAAGTGACTTTTCCTGTTTTTATCTTTTTCTTCAATCACTCATATTCAAAGCCACTTATCCTAATTAGGGCCACGGGGGGGGGGCGCTGTTGCTGGAGCCTATCCCAGCGCTCACAGGGCAAAAGATGGGGAAACACCCTGGACAGGTCACCAGTCCATCGCAGGGCAGACACAGACAAAGGAATCAGACCTTCTTGCTGTGAGGCGACAGGGCGATCCACTGCACCGCCATGCCACCCTTGTCTTCTAGTCACAGGTAGTTTATTGAAACTTTATTGCAGCTGAGTGGTGGAAGGTGTAAAATCTTCATTAACTGGCCCTTAACAGTTGTGTGTTGATTAGCCTTGATAAATAGGGGTATAAATTCAAAACAGGTGGAGAATCACACAATTTCCAATTGCCCTTCAAATTCCTTTTTAAAAGTCATTGGTACGATACATGATTCTTAAACCCACAATACACTGATAATAGAAGTTTTGTTTGTTTGTTTGTTTGTTTCTATAACATTGTTTATTGACCCCATTTTTAGTTTACATTCAGAGTAAGTATGTAGAGTAAAACTTTTTAGAGCTGGATTTCAGTAAAGGTTTCATGCTTGTGGAGAGGGCAATTAACAGTCATTTTTCCAACGTGATTTCTAAAGTTAATTTTTTTTTTCCATGGAAGAGATGCGTTGGTCTCCTCTACATCTCTACAAGACAGCTAATTAATCATCACCCTGACAGCGGTGTCATAAAACAGACCGCACCTTCTCGAATTACCGGAAAGAGTCATCCAACTAAATTAATGTGTAAGGTGATACTTCCTATGTCCAAGCCTGAAGATCTACAGTTCCTACAATAAGAGAACCAGACGATGATGTCACCGCTGTCTCTGCCCATCCTCGGCGCTGTCCAATGGGACGTGAGAGATATGACTGAGCTCATAACTGTGTTCATTCTGGTGGTGTCCATATTAGTAACACATTAGAAAGCTTTATGGAGCATTTCTGTCAGCAAATACAAATTCGCAAACATGCCACTCATATCTCATATTACTCCTAAACGGTGGCAGAGTGAATGAGGAGTGATGTGAGTTTCTTGTTGAGGTGGCTCCCTTTTTTCTGCTTTTCTTTAGAAAAAAAAAAAAGCTTAAAAAAAAACAGTTTCCAGAAGGCTTAATTTTAACGACAAGCCATAAAAGTAGGAAATTAAAGCTAATTACCAGGTTGACGAGCTGGCATTGGAAATAGGTCCCCAAGAGTTTTCCACAGTAAACCGGACCTGCCATGAATTTATTGAGGGCAATTGCCATTAACATAACACTATCCTACTGCTGACCAGGTTAAATTAGCTCAGCACAGAGCATGGCTTGGCTGACACTATTAAATGTTATTAAAAGCATGCAATAATGACTGGCCAAAAAAAAAAAAAAAAAAAAAATCAAAGCACTTAAGCTATACTTCCGAGGCATACCATCATTCCAAACTATAATCTCAGTGCTAAACCAAATAACGCCACCTGTTTTTTTCCATCTGCATCACATCATTTGTGCAAAACAGGTATATTTAAGCATATGAAATTGAAGACTGTCGCGAAAATCTCCTCTTCTCCTTTAGAACGTGCTTATCACTCCGCTGGAACAGGAATAAAGTGAAAGGCCGGTTTGCTGGCGCCAAATACGTGGCTACCAACATCCACTTCCATTTCACGCCAATCTGTTGGATCATGTGTGCTTTCCTCAGGCCCTCTTTAGCAAGGGGGTGTTCTTCCAAATCCTTGCACCCAAATCTGGCCAAAGGGCTACCCACAGTCCCTGCCTGCCCCCCCTCCCCTCCCTCCTCACCTCTGAGAGGCCACAGTCCTTGGGGTAGAGCAGCAGTAGCGGCAGGAGCAGCCACGGGGGACATTAATAACAAGGCAATGCTAGCTGTTACGCCTCCTTGTCGCCTCGGCAACAAATTAATTCCACTTATTTATCTCTCTCGCCAAGGTCGGCAAGGCTGGAACAACTGTTTATGAAGCGAAAAGGACAAGGAATTATGGGTGATGTGCCGAAGATGACAGCACCGTTTGTTTTCGCGGGCGCTTGGCAAGTGAGATAAACCTTATAATGATCAATTTGATAACAAAAACTCGGCAGTTTCCGTCCACCGCAGAGGCACCCCCCCCCCCCCCCCCCCCCCCCCCAAATCTGTTGTTATCCCCCTTTTCTTTTTTTTTTTTAAGCCAAGAACATTGACTGCGTAGAACAAGGCACTACTCAGAGGTAACCCCAAAATGATAAAGAGGTAGCCATTTTAAAACCATTTATCATTATTGTTGTCATTTTCCTTTAAGGTATTCTTGTCAGGCTCTTCTTTTCCCGGCAACAAAAAAAAAAAAAAGAAAAAAAAAAAAACAGGCTTGTGGAAGAATCCATTTCCCTAACTACTGCACTATGTACTGACACCCTGCTGCCTAGACCAGGGAGCGTATGAAAAATAATCAAAACAGTCTCCATGCATCATAGCACACAGAGTCTGTGATTCACCTCCAGGGAGAGAAGGACGGTAAGGTCTACAAACAAAATCTTGGTGACTCAGGAGTTTTCTATTTCTTTTCTAAGAGAAAGAGAGAGAGAGAAACACAAGCAGGAGGCCCACATAAAATCCTACGTACATAAGAAGACTATCTCTCCAAAAGCACGACTTTATGAGGCATACGAGATGCAGGCAGTTTGACCTTGGTTGAGCTGGAACTGATGGCTCTTGTCTACATGGCTTAACCAAATGCTCTACCTGAGGTATATATAGCCACTGACATTTTCCACAGATTTGTATTCTGGAACGATATATATATATATATATTTTTTTCTGAGCCAGTGAAAGACAGAGGGAGAAGCAGAGGAAGAGAGGCTGTAACATTCCAGAGTGAATTATTTACTAAGCTTCCAAAGAGAAGCGTATCTGTATATCAGTGGGTCCCTTCCCCCGGCGATCCTGCTGGCAAGACCAGGGCACAAAATGGCAGGAATGGTTGAAACGATAGACCTGCAACACGTCTCAACCCCCTGCTCTTCACGGAGCAGCTATCAGCAATCATTCTCTGCATTGATTTTTTTTTCTCTCTCTCTCTCTCTCCTCTCTCGTTGAGGCAAGCCGTGCCCTCCATTATTAATGTGGACGACAGGACCTATCAGACAAGCCCTGCCTACTGCTCAGCTACCACTTACAAAGGGCTATCTGAGCTTCCAGCTGTCCCTCGGTACAGCAAAGCCAGCGGAGGCAGTTGGCAAGACAACAGCACCAAAAGCCTTGGATTACATTCCTCAAAGCAAAAGAAAGAAAGAAAGAAAGAAAGAAAGGAAGAAAAAATGAGGATGTCAAAGACTTCCTCCATCTATTCCTGCATCTTTTCCCAACTGCAAGTCGAGGTGGTTTAATGATGGCAACGTTGGACATTGAAACATTGTGTACATGTATAAGAGGGCACCCACACACACACACACACACACACACACACACACACACACACAGTTTGGATGCATGGAGTGTTTTGGCTGCAGGCTGTGTCTGGTTGTAGTGTTCTTTCCCTTAGGCTGAGCGGTTCTCCAAGTCCCTAATGGCCCAGAACGCCACCGCCCCTGCGCTCCATCCCTGTAGCTCCCGCAGCGATGGTGGCAGTGAGAAATGACTGCAATATCCTTACTAGCCACAGAGGAGGTCTGTCAGCAGTCTGAAAAAAGCAGTACCTTAACAGATTCTCCTCTTCTTTCCTCTCCTCTATCTGCTTACTCTTCATCAAACCCTCCTCCTCCTCTCTCTCTCTCTCTCTCTCTCTCTCCCTCTCTCCTGCTCTCTCTCTTTCTCCCCACTTTCAATTTAGTTAAAGCAGCTGTCAAACTGAAGCTGTTTGGCGAGACAGATTAAGCCTTGTGCTTCAATGAAATATTCGACACGGATAAAGGGGAGGTGTATTTGACCACCTATTTACACCATGAGGGGGAGAAAAAAGAAATCGATTCAGACTGTCAACGGGAGACGCTGACATTCCTGTGAATGTGTGGCAGAGCAAATTTACAATCCCACAGAATCAGCAAAGAAACTTCTCCAACCATCTCAAAGGGCACAGGTTCGGCTACACACCCATTCACATTTGCTGCCGTTTGCTATCTATCTATCTATCTATCTATCTATCTATCTATCTATCTATCTATCTATCTATCTATCTATCTATCTATCAATCGATTTATTTATTTATTTATTTATTTACTTATTATCGGCAATACAACTCACAATGCTAGATAATGAACGACATTGAGGCAAACATCTGAGAGTTGAACGGTTTGACGAGTGTTGCATTTTTGACAGATGTTTGTGGTCCCTTGTTTTGCGGCGGCCGCGGGGACTGCCAGTCCATCAGCACTGAAGCTCGTCTTCTCAGGTGTATACGACTAAAACCACGGTTCCAGAAAGGGGAATATCACTTTCAGGGCAGAGAACACAGCGTGGACTCTGTCGGGGCGGCGTTTGTCACGTTAGCCGAGACGACGGTCCCGTTTTGGCGTCGACCGAGGAGCTGTTCTCTGAGCCCGAAGCCCCGTTTCCCTCTTGTTCTCGGGTCTTTTTTATTCCCTTCTCACAAAGAGATGAGAGGTTTCTAGCTCTCTTTGACACGTCATATTGTGAATGCCAGATCTCTCTCTCTCTCTATCTCTCCCCCTTGTTTTCTCTCACTCTCCACCTCTCTCTCTCTCTCTCTCTCTCTCTCTCTCACACACACACACACACACACACACACTACTGTATGCACAAACAAAAACCGACGCAGAAAAAAAAAGGCGTTTCCATTTTCAAGCTTAGGCTTTGAGATTCTGTAATTGCTTTTAACAAACCACTTTCATCAATCAAATATTCTTCTTCTGATTATTGAAAATTGCTCAAAATTCAATACAGCTTCATATTTCCATATTTCCAATTTGACAAGTAGTACCTGTGGTAGGAATGTGAAATTTATTTTCTTGGCAGTTCTCCACGGGAGCGAAGCACTGCTCACACTTATCATGAGAAAGGCAGGCAAGAGAATTCATTTCCACTAGACTCTGAAAGCCAACATCTCATCTCTCCACTTCATTAACATAACACCCAGGCATTCAAGCCAATGGGCCAATATGGATTATTGGAAATCTTGTGAAGGAAAACAGCCTCACCTTCACAATTTTTGCCCCTTCATTTTTTAAGGTAGTAATAGGAGATAGAGACTACATGCATTCAATGAGGAACTTGATTAAAAACCAATTATAGAAACCAGATAGAGAGAGAAAAAAAATAAAAAACAGTACTGTCAGTTAACGCATATGAATCTTCTCAACAATCACGTTTTGAATAAATTAGTAACAGACATGACTAAACGCAAGTGCTGCAGATCAAATGCCTCTTTGTTAGAAAACAGGCGGGTGAATGAGGAGAGAATATGGAGACATACTGGCTTTGACTCCATTGAGTTTGTATGATTGTATGTGTTGTACTATAGAGTATATGGGAGGTAATAAAGAAATCCAATAATGCTTTTCATTTGCACGTAACTGCCTATTTATCTCAGCTTATTACCACATACTGAATCACAATAAGGGCCTAACCAAGCATTTTGTTCCGCCATTGCTAAGCAACCTTTCACTGAATGATGAAAGTGCTTGAGTCCTCTCTCTATTGGCAAAGGGGATGTGGGGTGGGGTGTGTGTGTGTGTGTGTGTGGGGGGGGGGGGGGGGTGGTAGTGTGGGGAGGGAGTTGGGGGCACGTCAGATATCTTGTAAAATCCTCCTGGTTTCCACGACAACTCCTCTCTGCAAAAGACAAAATCTTTTGTCTTGGACTCAATGATAAATCGGGCGAATGCATCACGACTGAAATGAAAACGTGTCTACAAACGAGGTTGTGTGAAGCGAGTACGCACGTACACAGCCTGTTTCAAACCCACACCTTCTTTTGTGTGTCTCCACCTACACTTCCATGACCGCTCTCACTGAAAATAACACACAAACAAAAAAGCCTAATTAGAGACAGCTTCCAGAATGTACTACGAGGTAGAGGGAAAGCATTGATCAAAATAAAAGAGAGAAAATGAACCCATCTACAGGCTGGAAAAAAAAAGAGGAGGTAGCGCATCTCCAGCGAACAGACTGTTATGCATATATACACACATTTATGCGGTACCGTTTTAGACAGAGTGAAGTCCCTCAGCTCTTCCTCACTGTGATGACCAGGGTGAGTGTTCTGTCACAAAGTCTCAGAGGAACAAAGAATTGGCATCTGGCATTTTGAAAGTTCAAGATGACTAACGACAAAGAGAGAACAGAAAAGAGAGAGAGTGAAAGAGAGAGAGAGAGAGAGAGAGAGAGAGAGAGAGAGAGCGAGCAGTGGTGGAGGTGACAGTGAGGGTGTTTGCTGTCTCTACAACAGTTCATCATCATCAATATTAGAACCTACTCTATTAGCTAAAGGTGCAAAAACAGGTAATGTTTCTCTTGCTCTGTTTCTTTTTTGTTTTGTTTTTTTTGTCCCTTGGCTGAGAGAACACACAACTCACACTGCTCCAACAATCATTTAAAACAAGAAAAAAAGATAACACACACACACACACACACACACACACAGGTCCATTTTCACCTAAGAGACCAAAAACCACATTATGAGCTAATAATGAAGTACCGTCTATGGGGTACAAAGAGACAAAAAAACACTATGGTAGGGAAAAAAAATATGAATTCTGCTTATTTTTTCAGGGAAATTTGCCAGTTTCTTAATCCCAGGACCTCATTAAATACACAACACTGTTTCCATTTAAAGCCAAGATTCAGGCTGCTGGTTTATTGTGTGTGTGTGTGTGTGTGTGTGTGTGTTTGCTATTCCTTTATATTTGCATCCGTCTTTGCAGTGATTTATGGTCTAATGATCTGTGGCCTAGTTTCTCTGGAACAGAATGGGCACAAATTATCCCCATCTAAAGAGTCACATCACCGGCCGACTTTGATTTACCGCATGCATACACGTACACCCACAAGTACACACACACACACTTCTCTCTCTCTCTGTCTCCCTCTCTCTCTCTCCCTCTCTCTCTCTCTGTGCTAGACAAACGATCAAGCTCAAAGACTCAGCAGTAGGGAATCCATCCAGGGCGCGGACGCGCGCGCGCGTGTGTGTGTGTGTAAAGAAGTATTAGCCATTCATTTAGGCCCTGGAAGACTGAAGTCCAGGAAGTCTGTCCGAGGTTAACCAACAATCAAACGTGACTGACTGGCTGAAAACAAACAACTTGAAGCATGAGTAATAAGAGGCAGAGGTATTTGTTCCAATCATTAGTCAAACCCCCCCCCCTGTTATTGACTTGAATTCAAAGCGGTCCTAAGGTAAATATCCATGAGAACTCATGATTCATATGTCCTGCGCTCAGGGCTGTGTCACTGCTAAGTGCTGACTGCTAACTCTGTAAATCTCTATGTAGCTGAAGTGCTTGGAAAAAAAAACTGAGATTTGTGAATGACCTCTCGAAGAAAAGCTGAACTTATTTCCAAAGAAGGTTCGTCTCTGGAGATCTTTGACTTGTTACAGTCATTCACACGATGTGAACCAGGAATTGGAAAACAACCAGGACTTTTAGCCAAAAAAACAGTGAATCACTGAGCTGATGATCATGCACTGAATGCAACTTTAGACCTATATATGATACATTCATTCTAACAACTAAATAACTATGCTCTGGTGATAAACCATCTGACTGAATGCACTACTCAGAGTAGTCTCCTCTTGCCTAATGTATTGACCACTTGACCCTGTCACTAGCTTTTGGCTGGAATTGATACTAGTGGGTCCAGGCAGATAGCTTTCCATACTCCCGACACCTTATTTTGTAATGTCAATGGCTTGGTGTACTCCAGAACCCATCATAAACACGACTCTATCCTGTAGGCTTTCTATCCTTCACCTGAAATTTCATATAGACTGCCCCCCTCCCCCAAAAAAAACCCCAACCAAATAAACAACAACAACAACAAAAAAGATTCTGCTCCGAATCCGTAAAGCCAGAGAATTGTATATAAATATTTCTGATTCCATTTCTTCATTTTTTTTTGGAGATTAATCTCTGCATTAAACTATGGAAGAGGCCATGCATTTTCCCAAACAGGCGTGTGAGTGTTAATAAGCAGCTCAAATGGTTGGACATTTCAGAAGAAACAACTTAATTGGCATGGTGGTATTTTAATGACATGAGGTTTCGGTTTTAATAAGGGGTTAAGAGCAAGCAACCCATGTCCAGAAATCAATTACAACAGAATATACATTAGACGTTTACACTCATTTAAAGCTCACTGGAAGGTCGTGAATTTAAATAGGAGCGCATTTTTTTTAAAGAGTTGACATATGGAGAGCTATCCATTAAGCTATCAGGGAATTAATTAGCAATCCACTTATTTAATCAAAATGGAAATATAGGACAGATTGAAACATGCTTTTTTTCAGAGGCATGTCACAAGATGCATATCACAACTTTATTACATATCTAAGACCTATGTCATTTATTATGCTATACCATTAAAGTCCATTACTGAACCATATCATCAGGCAGTGAAAAATTGTACAGAAATGTCCATGCTCATGAATGTCTTTAATAAGAGCCAGAAAATGATGTGATTATTTGTATATTTTTGAGCATATGCTAGATGACTGGCACCGCTAAAAGAGAAGGTTCTGGAAACAGCCGAGTGAGACAGTGCTACATTGAAAAAAAAAAATCAAGCTCTGTCTTTGCAACAGTTTATGCCAACGCGATGATTGGTTTCGAAGGACCACGGGAGGTTTTGAAAATGACATGGTTGGTCGCTGCCCAAAAAAGGAAAAAGCAAAATGACTGGCACTGAGATAACTGCTCCAAAAAAGTTTCCAAGTTCCAGCTTTACCAGATCATTCCGAATTCCAACAGGAGGTGTTTTTGGATTGGAAATTCGATTGGGCCTCGGATGCCTTTCCTTTTTGGAGTTGTAACGTGCTCCAAATCCTCTCTGGCAGTGACTACCTCAAAACAGCATTTTGAAAATCTGCTCATCAGCGGTCAATTTGGAGTTTCGATAAGCTACACATGCAGAGTCTCTGCATTAGAACAGTTGTTCGAGTTGGGAACGGTTTCTGATCTACAGCGTGCTGATAATATCTTCTTTAATGAGTCTGTCCCTCAATCCAATACATCTCATTGGGATTATGTCCTTTAATATTATGTAGTGACACACATGATACAAACCAAAAAACGGTACAATGATGGATCTGTGTACACAGACCTCTGAACTCATTAGCACTCACTTCCTAATGATCTGACTGACAAAGCAGGTCGTACAGACAAAATCAATGTGCTGAAATACCTGCATTAAAAAAACTCCTACCAAAACAACGATCAGTCAATCTCTCTACTTAGTTCTCTTGGCATGGACCATCTGCTCATGAAAGAAGAGCAAAAACACTTATGTGTCTGCCGGTGTACTGATTCACAGACAACTTAATTTTGCTGTAAGAAATAGTGCAAGTTCGAGGCCATTACTGTTTTTAATATGTGGCTGTAAAGTGTGCGTGTGTGGTATTGCTCGCGCTGCATCCCTGCCTTTTCCCATCTCCGATAAGTGCCCTGGGTGTGCGGCGCTTGAAGCAGACAGCCCACAAAGTCAAGTTGAATGCAAGGCAGTACACAAAAGAACCAATATCTTTGGGTCTCATTACTCTCTCTCTCTGTCTCTCTCTCTGTTTCTGTCTCTCTCTCTCAAACACACACACACTCACACACACACACGCACACGCACACGCACACGCACACGCACACACACAAAATGCCATGGTCTAGAACTGCTACACCAGAAAAATATAAGTGTAAAGTAAGAGGAGAAGCTTACATAAGACAAAATTTTCTGAGGGGAAAACAATCTTTGATATAAATATCAAACTAGTCATTTCAGAAAATGAGATGGCTTAAATCAGACGCAAAGAGTCCGGCTAACCAATAAAACTTTGACTTCAATGAGCAAAAGCACGTAGATGCTCGTTCGCCTGTTCTAAATGTCCTCGTCTGCAGTCTGTTGCAGACAGACTAATTAAGAGGATGGCAACAGGTGTGACAGTGAATATGTTCACACAAATCAAATCTCTCTGATCAGTGACAGCCCATTGCCTGGCTAACAATGCTGGGAAAATAACTGGTGCTGCATGAATTCGAACCAAAAAAAAAAAAAAAAAGAAAAGTCTTAGCCCAGCCACAACTCACTGGTCCCCGTAATCAATGTCCCCAGCGAGACCTGAAAAAGTTAGAGATTAAAAAAAAAAAAAGAAAAGAAAAGAAAGAAACAAGAAAACGACTGCCAAAAAACCCCATCAACGCAACACTCAAAAAGAAACTGTGCATGGAGGGAATGGCCTTTGTGAGTAAGTAGGCTAAAAACACTACTCTGTGACGGCTGACAGTGATTGCTGTGTCTTTGAACCATATAATGTTATACAATTTTTTGGGCCATTACACTGATCTGTGGTCAGTCTACAGTCATTAATCTCCCATTAGCGCTTTAACCGAGACAACCAATTTTTTTTTTTTTTTTCACCTGTCTATAATGCAAAAGACCATAATGATGTGACGGTGTGACAAGCCTGGATAATTTTCACTTGATTCTGAATTTTTTTTCCTGGAATTGGGGTACATCTCATTCTCTGATCTGTAAAGACAAGACAATAAGCACGCTGCCTTGACCTTTAGCTTACTGACTAATGTATTCCAGAGGTAAATTTTAAAGGATGTATTTTTGTACTACTACTACTATTATTATTATTATTATTTTTATTATTATTATTATTATTACTATTAAATCTCAATGTTCTTCCTCATGTTTCCATTTTGGTCGTTCTCCTAACCAGGTCAAATCGGTGTTTAACTTTTGTAGCATTTTTGCTAAGACTGTTCATTCTAGCATTAGAGGGCCTCTCAAATCCCACCAATCTTAAATGCTAGTATGAAAAATTAGCAATACTGACTGGTTAGCCAATCAGATTTATGTATGTAAATAAATGTATGCAAATGAGCTGTACCCAGTGAATGATGGGACATCTACCAGACTTGTTGACACTACTGAATATTCAAAGATTTCTTAGTCTTGAAATATAGATAGTTAGATACATTATTATTACATTAATGGTTTGCTCTCCAAATTCTTACAGAAAAAATCATTTATTTGTTATTAGTCTAGATTTAATCAATCTAGCTAACATACTTCATGTATGTGCCTTCAAACTCAAACTTCAAACTTTCTCAGTATTATTTTTGCACTTCAGAATTTCAAAACATAACAGACTCTGTACAACACAACCTTACAAACACATTTTTATACACCTATCATAGAAAGATAGAAAGCTGTTATTATTGTTGTTGATGGGGTAATGAACGTTTGTCAAAGACATGCGCCATATGAATCAATATAAATACAAGCAAACAAACATACAAATTACAAAGAAGAAATGAAAAAAACAAAAACAAAAACAAAAACAGTGCTTTGGGATTGCTTAAGGATTAAAGTAAACTCTGTAAGGACACAGACTTGCGTCTATGGAAGCGTCTCTGGCGTGTAAGACACGACGAGAGAAAGGGTTGCTGCTTGTAAAACTGACCTCCTCTGTTCTCTTTTAGTCAATCAATACTCGAGTCCAACACAAACACACTCTGAGGCGGCCCAGTTGGTATTTCAAAGTGCTTAAAAAAAAATAAAAAATTCTCAGCTCAGTGTCTCAGCTGACTCATAATACTGAAATTAGATTCAGATTTAAAAAAAAAAAACACCACTTTTCAGAGTGGCAACACCATTTGTTGGGTCTAAAGGTACATTACTTAGTACATTTCTTTCTAATCCTTTCCTTTGAACAGTGCGAATCAGCTCTGCTCTGCGGTGTGGGTGGGTGGGTGGGTGAGTTGGTGGAGTTCAGCAGCTATGCTAGTGGTGGTGGGATGTAGGGTGTGGTGGTGGTGGGGGGGGGTTCACAACTGACCTCATAAATGTCAAACGTAAAGAATCATGACTCTGCCGAGTCTACTCTTAAACAATTACTCAGGTCCCTTTGGGACAGGAAGCTTACGATTGATGATTCCCGGGGCAGCAGGGAGAGATATGCCAGCGATGACCACTAAAGATTTGGCATGTCGGAAAGAATGGAGAAATGGTAAAGTTCACCCTTCCATCCCCCCCGACTCCCCTCCGGAGTGTTCCCTCCCTCCCTAACGCAAAGGCTAATGACACATTCATCACGCTCTACCTCACAAGGTACTAAAAAAACATTTCGTTGTATTTTAAGATGCCCAAATGTTTATTTACTTTAGAAAATTTAACATTTGAATAAAGAAAAACTGACTCTTTTTTTTTCCTTCTTTTTCTTCCGTTACCCACCGCATCGAAATACCTGTCGATCCATTAGCGGCAGATGGCATGTTTATCTCTCTCAGAGTCAATCCCTGTGAGGACATCTAACCCTTTGAGATCTCTGAAAGTAAACATGTCTGAATGTATATGACTCATGAGATCTGAGTCAGACAATCTACGGTCTTTTTGTCTCCTCTGAGCCCACTGACCGTGAAGAGGAAAACGCTTAGCGGTCTTTTTTCTCATGCATATTTACAGAATTCCAACACGCGCGCACCCCGTCAACACTCATCAATTCAGACGAGGTTATATTAGAAAAAGTCATTTTGATGGTGCGCGTTTTCAGAACTTGCATTGTGTTTCTTCTAGGCATATGTGAGTTTAATCATCCGAAAGGTCACAGTTCTGTTTGAGTGCCATTATAGAAATTACAACACGGATACCCTTTTGCACATGCGAAATTGTATCTAACTGTCAAAAAGCCTAATGTATCGCAATATCAAACCTACCAGTGCATTACAAAACAATGAATACAGGAGGGGGGAAAGTCATTCAAAAGCAGCTTGGTTGATAATAAATTTAAATAACTTTAGTTATACGTGTAGGTAAGTGATACAGCCAGTTGTGATATACTGCATGCTTTAGTCTGGAGGGATAAATGTAGCTGCAGATCAAGCCAGTTCAACTTTACTCCTGCCTAAAATGAAACAGATATACAGCCAGAGGCACTGTGAGGTCTTGGGATCTTTTCCTTCACCTCCCCTAGGGTCGTGCCCCGGTCCTGTTGCCTGCAGTACAGTTTTTCCATCAGCTCTGTGACTCTCCCTCTATTGAGTGAACTGCCATTGATTCATCTTCTGATCTCCATCCACTTTTTCCTGGGGAGACGCTGTGTGTGTGTTTCATATTGATCTGTCTTTTCAATGATTTTTTTTCTTTCATTTTTTCCCCCCTTTTCTGTTCTTTTCTTTTTTTTTTAAATTTTCGAAGCTTGTCTTGTCTTTTCAATTTAGATGTTTAACATGGACCTGTAAAACACAAACAGTGTTCACCATTCTTTTGTCACTGAATAGTTATTGTTGGCTTGAGGGAAGTGAATGAATACTCTGGATTTATCTGACAGATGAGGGAAACAAAATGTATTTGCCGCCAGCAAAGAAGAGGCTTAAGAATTTCAATGGCTATTGAGAAGCAGTGATGGAGTTCGACCAATTAAATAATCACAGGTGCGATAACAGTAAATTGCCTCCTGCTAGCCTTCAACTCAACACCTTGCTCTGCCAGCAAATGAACAAGCCGGATTTTAGCCAAGGACAAAGCCTGCCTGCCAATGAAGGTAATGCCATTCTGGCGGATGGATTCTAGCGCTCAGTCCAAGCGTGTTAAGGTCTGGAATCTAATCCAAATCTAGCAAAGGGAAAAACACACATAATATAAGTGACCTCCAAAAAAAAAAAAATGACAGCGGTAAATTCGGCAACTGACGTAAGCTACAGTTTTTCCTTTTTTTTTTTTTTAATACAGAAAGTTCTGAACTTTTCTAAATTTCCTGTGTTATGCATCCATTTCCATTAATTGGTTAAACATGAGATTCTAAAGCTGAACGGGACAGAACAGTGGTTCTGGATCTGCTCCAGCAGTAGGGGGGGGGGGGATTTCTCTCTCTCTCTCTCTCTCTTTCATTGAGATTAAAGAGTCTTTTCTGCTCTGGTGCCTTTCTCTCAGTCTGCTCTGAGAGTGCAAGTAGTGGCAGAACGAAAGTGTCTCTGCACTTCAGTGACCTCAGTGTGCCCCAGTCTGCATCAATTACAACAGTCACAGCAACCAACACATATGCCACACCTGCTGGGACAAGCAAATGTCAAATTAGTTTGACGCCTATGGTCTCCATGTGAATTCACTACCATCCCACAAATGTACAGCTATAGCATGCAAACACCAAAGCCAAACCTGTTACAGCTAAGCGGTTTACCTCTCACAACGGCTCCATCAAGTACAATGCAGTACAAAACAATGTTACTCAATACAAACGTCATTTAACCTCCGTTAATCCATATCCATTTCTCCAGCCTTTCCTGGAAAGACGGCAAAAAAAATCTATAGCAGTCTTTCATCGTTCCCCCAAAGTGTAAGAGAAAAAAGCTATTTTAAACAGTGAGAAGTGTAGGGATAAAGATCCGACAGAGGTCTATACGGGATACGTTCCACTAAGAGTGCGTAAAGCACATAGCGTCCTTGTTTTGATGTCGTCCAGGCGCGGTTTGGTGTCGTGAAGCTGGCCGAGCTGAAGTCATTTCCCACACTCTAACAAACATAAACATGAGTGCCAGCCCCAGTGTTGGAGGTAGTAAAATATTTCCTCATCCTTTTATGCTCAATCTGTAGAAACAGGCCTTTGGATTTCAAATGTTCAATTCAAATTAATTTAAATGTGGTCTATAATACGTTTAGGATTAGTCTGGTGTAATGACATTTGAGATCAAAGCGTCCCAGTGCGGCTGATCTGACCGATCAAGAAATCATTCTATCCACTCAAATGAAAACCCCATTCCAAAACCCAATGAATGACATCTGCTGATTACTTTTTAATTTGATTATGGGATTTTAATGAGAAAAAACCATTTCATTAGCAGCGATCGACCGTACATAAAGGGCGAGGGTGAGCATATTTAAGTCCTTCAGTAGTCAGACGTTTGCAAGGCCTTCAGTCCAGACACGATTCTGTCTGTCTGCCCCTGTAACGGGGTTACGAGCAGCATTAAACCCCCTTGAATGACAACTATTCTGCATTCCATGGTTCCAGAACAAACGCCAGTAAACACTGACTGCCAGCATAGAAACTAGAACTCAATTTTTTTTTTTTGTAACAGTTTTAATCATTGCAAACTGCATCTCCTCTCCTCTTCTGTCATGGTATATCTTTGATCCATCGTCAGATGTGTTTTTTTAATTTCCCATGTGGTAGAGAGAATCATTCGCTGGTCTATCGCACAAGACAAGTGAAACTCAACTTACTGTCACATTGTCTGTACTGCTCTACTGAGGAATGCTTCTTAAAAGCCCTTAAGAAACAGCTAATCACTGAACAAGCTGACTTCTTGACTACCTAAAGCAATGGTCCACCGAAAGTCTTCAGCATACTTACAAAAACAATGTGTTTTCAGCCGCATGTCAGTTTTTTTCTATATTTAAAAAAAATTTTTTTTTTTTACAGGTTCTGGTTTATGCAATCCCTGCTCATCTGTACAGCAATGAAACTTACTGTCCATTTGATTTGACTCTTTCTTTATCATTTGAGCCCTGGGATGATATTGTTCTGCAATGATTGCTTTGCTGTAATCTTTGTGACGTACTTATGTCGCATGCTTTTCCTACTGGGCAAACTATGACATCAGGTCTTATAAGGGCGGGATCCATACGTCAATTAAAAATGCCATGTACTTGTTTCCATATAGGAACTTAGCATCCAGCTTTTGAAATGTTCCCACAAATCAAGCTTGACGTTTTCCACTTCACGTTTCACTGGAACCTTGTGTCTGCTCTGTGACAGAGCGTGTATGAATGGATGTAGTGTTTTTGAAGAATCGCTGTAGACTCATTGTTGCAGTCATTTAAAACGCAGTTCCGCCTGTGTAATTACATTAACGAGGCATCCGAGGTGCACTGGTGAACGTAATGGGATTTTAAACATGTATTGATCAACACGTCGCACAAGGCTTTTCTTCTCTCTCCTGTTCACATTCAGGGTCATTTGTGACAGTGACACCGGCAAATGAGGACAAGTGACGTGAGTAAATTACTCGAACCGAGAATCAGGTCGGCGAGTATAGGAATTTGGGTTCACGAAATTCTAATGAGCCGAGGCGGCGCGGTACATGAGTCTGATGCCTTAAGAAAGGCTTGCCGGAGCGTGATATCACAGATGAGGAAACATCTGAAAGTCGAGACAAACGCGGGAAGACGAGACATCAGAAAACGCAAGACGAACGCGACAGAACGGGCCGAATTTAAGAGCCCGTGATGGTTCTACACTTCGCCGCTCCTTGTTTTGACAAGTATAAACGGGGACGATCCTAAGGATTTTGTTCTAAATAACAGGGAGAAAAAAAAAATCTTCAGCCTTCTTTCTTTCTTTTTTTTTTTTTTTTCCCCCCCGCAATGTCAATTAGGCTTAAAGTATTCCAATTTGGAGACAGCACAGTTCCACCTGTGAACCTTACACGTACAGAGCCTGGGGCATCTTTTCAGCTTTACAAGCAGTTCCTTTGCAATGACAGCAATTAGACCTACAGGTTCTCTAAGTGGCACTCGCATTTCTGCACATCTTCTATCCTCCCCACAGCAGCTCTGCGTCAAAAAACAAAAAAAACAACAACAACAAAAAAAACCCCCACTACGCAATACATATGCAGCTGCGCAGAGCAGACAAACACAAATCTCACAGGCTCGCTTCAGCACTCGACAGTGTGGGCGCGTTTTAATGAGACTTGATGCATGTCTTCTGCCTTCTGCTCACCTAACGTTGCTTAAAACATAAGGTTTATTCATTCTTGGTTAAAGGGCAAATGTATGCGCTCAGAATTTCTACTGAAAGGTAACCGTCTCTTAAATTCATGAGCTTGCTCTTCGTGCTTGGACTGAGACCGGTCTGACCCCAGAGATCCATATTAACGCGTGCCTTGGAGTTTCCAGAACCGTAAAGCATGTCACCACATCATGTCTCCCAAAGGACTCCGATCTCGGAGTCCTATACGAAAACTGTGTTCATTTTTATTCATTGTCTTATCTCATGTTTCTTTTCATTTTACCGAAGTGTAGCGCTTTACTGTGTCTTCCATCGAAATGGCTGAAGTGGTATTAATTTCAATCTGTGATCACTGATTGTATTTTTTTTTAATGGCCTTCTGAACTCTGCAGTCTGACAAAAAACACAGTTGCAAGCCAACGCTCGTAATGACGAAATCCAAAAGATTTAAGTGAGCAATTTCCAATTTTCCCTGTAAGAAATATATCTCACATGTAAATATGCATTTTCTAAAACCAGAAAAAAGCAAATCTAAAAATAAAGAAACAAAAAAGAGATTACACACACATTAAAATTAGTGCTGCTTTCTCTTCTTGCACTACTGCTAAAAGCCTCTCTCTTTCCACAAGACTGCAATGGTTGCCTTAGAGTCGCACTCAATGATGTGTCAGCATAGCTTAGCACTACAGAGAGTCTCAAACTGCAAGCTAATGGTTCCCATAGCAATATGCCAAAGAGGTTTAAAAACTAGACAGCCACGGGAACTGGCTAAACTTTCTCTTTTCTTTTGTCTTGAGGGCCGGATTCTTACTGACAAAATGGCTGACTTTGCACAGAACTCCCGCTAACAGGTTGTTTTGCGCCTTCTCTCTGAAGGACATTGATGGTATCTCATGAAATTTTTTTGGAAGTCGAGAACGACCGAAGCTATTAAATTCATTTTGACGAGGTGACAATAGCCACGTACCAACTTCAGGCTCTGGGGAAGTGGTTGACTCACTCTGAGAAAGATCGCCCAGATTAGCTGTGTTTTTTTATTTTTTATTTTTTCGGAGCAATTCATCATCCTATCTATCGCCACTGTCATCTCGTTGCTGCGGGCCGTTGTAGTCTGTGTATAGAGTCGCAATTAGACTGGCTAAGAAATGATTTAACATGATATGGGCCGTTATTCAGGGGAAAAATTGAAGAATTTAATTACAGCACCTGCGTCACTGCCTATCTGATCCCGGAGATATTTATTACTACAGAAAATATGAATGGTCGCTGCAATTTGCTTTCCCAGTTTTTCTGGACAAAGGCCTCTTATGTGCGTCGCATTGCCACTGTTTAGTCTGTATTGAGATTAATTTGTCATCCATTATGAATTTGCAGCTGAAATGATTTTAAATCAAGATTCATTATAACTCTCACCAAACTCAGCATTTCACAAATGTGAGCGTGTCAACACGACTCTGCTCCATAGGTTGTTTGGGAAACTGATAAACCGCTAGACACCGTCAGGCACGCACATTCACAGATGAGAATGAACGAAAGCATTTTGTCTGTAATTAGGTAGAATTCTTCCATATTCCATTAAATATGTCCACAATGGGGACAATATAGGTGAAGCCTTAAAATAAAATAGGCATCTGACAATGGCTGTGTATAATATTATAAAATGTACTAGACTGAAAAAAAACTGAAGAGGAACATTTTGTGTGTGTGGGTTTTCTTCTTGTTTATGGAATCTAATGACAGGGCTTTCGAAATGGTTTGTGTTGAGCTGTGAAAAACAAAGTAGACGATACCATGATAATGCACAGACTAAAGTCATGTGGTGCTTTCCATTCACTTCCTGACTATCTCCTCGTTTAGAGCTAGTACCTGCACACTCTCAGAAATGTGTACAAACACACACACACACACACGCACGTGCACACACAGTTTCTGGAAGCCAGATCACTTCACATGTGCATCATTTCATTCAGTTGTACAGACAGATGAGAGCCGGTCTTCTATGGCAAATGGAATGTGAAAACATATAAAAGGTATCTAAAAAAAAACATTCCAACAGCTCCATTCAAGGCTATAGCCGACAGCACAAGTGTGGTTAGACAACGCGGTTGTCTGCAAAAACGAAGCTTCTGAGAACATGACCCCCTTGCAATCTTTAGACAGAAGCAGCAAAGCCTAGAGAAAGAAAGGAAAAAGAGCACCTACCTGCTCTCCATAAACCTCTTTTCAAATTCGGAACGGACGCAAATGAACCCAGTGGGCGGAGGGCCAGATCAAGTTTGCGTGTGAGAGAGCCATTGTCGTGAACAAAGGAACTGTGAGATATGGCATGCAGTGAGGTCAAAGGGCAAGAGTGAGAGCAAGCCGCAGCGGTGCTAAGTACAGTGTACTTACCTCAGAGCGATTAAGAGAGGCCTCCTCAAAATGACACTTCAGAAATCTCACGGCAATAAAACACTGCTGTATGATTTTATTATTTTTTTTTCCCCGGCTTCTCGTGTACTCGGAAGGTTGCGTTATGGTAAGAGCCAATGAGAAATCGGGAACAGGACAACTGGTAAAACCGTGAAAATACGTGTGATGAAAGATGCTCTTACCTGTTTATGAAGGATGAACGACTAAGCAGATTTTTTTAAATGTTGTACGTTTTAGAAGGTTGCAAAGTTTACCTGTATGATATTCATATAATTTTTTACTGTTTTTTCCCTTTTCTTCTGCCTGTCACTTTTCTCTCCATACTCAATGCTTCTCTGATAAACAAAACAGGTGAGTTTCCTGATCAATTTCAGTCAAGCTGAAATCAGTTTGATAACGAGATAACGAACCTGTTCATGCTCACTCACTACAGTTCATCGCGACAAATCAGCCCGCCTTGGCTAGGCTCTGTCAAAGCCTTTGAAATTAATTGGGATCGTATCTGACACCGATAGAAAATAAACGTGTAATTCACATGTCAAGGAAAAAAAAAAAAGAAAAAAAAAGAAACATGGTTGCATATCTTTGATTTTTATTGCCAACTAAAGCAATCAGTCAGTTCTTATTTGGCGGTGATGATGTAAACATAAACTATGGGCAAGTTTAACGCTGTCTATGAAATAAGAGACAACCTACTGTGCAATATCTAATGCACGAGACAGAATGACATGTTTGGCGCCATTGCTATTCCATGAGAAACAGTGCACCTACCTTGACCAGGTCATTGATGACATTATGGGGACAGCATAAATTACACACACACACACACACACACACACACACACACACACACACACGTGCGGTATATGTACCCACAACAGACTGGGTGTAAATGCATGTATAAAGCCACAGATAGAGGTTTAAAATAATGGAGAGTCTTGGGGGTGGGGGGAGGAGGGGGAGGGGAGGGGGGGTTGGAGTTACATTCATTTTCCCTTTTGTATTAAATTATAAAGGAAATGTAAAGTACCTTTACTTTTACCTATGACATTGATATAAGGGTTCCGTGAAGGTTAGTCCCAGAGAGACAGAAAAAATACAAAGGAAAGAGGCAACGGTAAGAGTCATGTTCTTGTGTAAGAGGAAAAAAAAGAAAAAAACTGAAGGTCTACATTTTGTGAGTAGAAACATGCATTTAGAGTAGCCATGAAGGAGCAGGCAGAGAAATGGGAGCTTCCTGGAAAGGGACATGCTAAGACTAGATGACATAAGATGGAGTTAAATATGACTACTGAACAGACGGTAAATCGCTTTTGACCGTTTTGTTTCCCGAGAATGCACACTGTCATATTTACAAGGAACGAGCAAAGCCCAGAGAGACAAAAAATCCAACCCCCTTGCTAGGGTTCAAATCTTTTTTTTTTCTCTTCTAAATGGAACAAGGAGGGCAAGCAACAATGGAATAGCATTCAACCATGAGTGACGGACACAAAAGCAAAAAAAAAAAAGAGTACAGCAGGATGGATAGAAGCGCTGTTGAGGGGAATTCAGAGTGAATATAAAAAAGAAAGAAAGAAAGGAAGAAAGAGAGAAAGAAAGAAAGAGAGAAAGAAATGCAAGGAACCAAACCATCCATTGACTCAGCACCAAGCTGGAAAGAAAGCAGCCCCACATAATTCTACCAGTGGTGAGAAAACGTAAGAGGATAAAAAAAAAAAAAAAAGTAGCGCAAAAAGAAAAGAAAGAGGCAGAAAAAAAGGAGGGAGTGAAGGATGGAGGCAAAAGAATATTAAAAAGTATATTTTTTAAAAAAAAACAACAAACAAACCATACCTTGGTCGCCCATCATCAGGTGCGCAAGACCTTGAGGAGAGACAAGAGCACAGTCAGCACAGAGAACGGGATTATGGGAAGGTTTTTCTCTCACATTGACACACAGGCATCACCTGAATGGATGATGCCTGTGGTGTGGTGTGGGGTTTGGGAGGTTGGGGCACTACAGTGGGCGGGACAGAGGTGAGGTCAGGAGGTGAGAGAGAGAGAGAGAGAGAGAGAGAGAGAGAGAGAGAGAGAGAAAGAGAGAGAGAGAGAGAGAGAGAGAGAGAGAGAGAGAGAGAAAGAGAGAGAGAGAGGGGAGGTGGAAAGGTGTTAGTTCAAAAAGCATTTTCTCAACCTCGCGGTTGTAATGCTTTATCTGACAAACTTATCTGTCACACTTGAAAAGGATAAGACAAACTATTACGCCTCCACTTTATTTTTATATTTCTTTTCTTTTTTTCTTTTTTTTTTTTTTTTGTGCAATAAGGAAGGCACAAACATCTGGTAATCTGTGTTTTGGAATGAGATTGCATTGTTATGAAAAATAACAAAAATGACACCATGAAAACAGACATAATTACTCAGTGTGGATGGTGTTCCCCTGTTAAGCAAACTGCACTTTAATCACTCTAAGCGATATCCGTATCATTACCAAAATAAACAAATAATGATAATAATAATAATAACAGTAATAAAATAACTTGTAAACCGTGATCCATTGCAGCATAGTTTCAATAAAAAAAAAAAAAATAGAGATAGTCATTTTTCTGCCTGCATCTCACGTGATTTTCCCTGAGAGAGAATGTGAACTACCATTACCCATTTCATTTCCTTTTTCCCTGCTATGAGCTATGAGTCCCCGCCCCTCTTTTTCCATATATAAATGATAACATATCTCAAAAAAAGGATGAATTATAATGGACAATGTATTTCACCTACCCAGAGTCTAACCTGCACGTCTGAAAAATCCATGGGGACTATAAAATGTGATTTGTCCACGGTACTTACCCTCTGTCCCTGGAGCACACAATGCAATTCTGGGGAAAATGGGCAGCATTTTCACTGCCTCTGAATTTCTCTGTCCAGATTTTCAATTGCATACATTAGCATGTAAGTATGTGATTGCGTATGTGTGCCTGTGTGTGTGTGTGTGTGTGTGTGTTTGTGTGTATGTGTCCGTGCGTGCGTGTGTGTGTGCGTGTGCGTGTGTATAGGCAGTGCCTTGAAATAGAGAAAAAAGCAGCAGCTGCTTCATTGTAAGAGGTTTCAATTCATGCTATTTCAGTGCAGGAAATGGCAGCCACCTTCTACACACACACACATCTGCGAATTTGACTTTTTCATGCCAGAATGAATCTTAAAAAAAAAATGATTGGCATCCCCTTCTTCAGCTCTGCTTCTATTTGATAGCTTGTGGGACACACAACCAATTCCTACCTGACGAATACCAATTTACAGAAGTCTACAGTTAAAAGATAAGTTTATCACATTCTTCTTCTTCTTCCTCTTCTTTTTTTTTTTTTTTTTTTTTATACCTGCATTGCACGTCTTGTTAATAACCCCAAACCTCAGGAGAGTACAAGCCTACAAAGACCAGGTACCCGATCTACTTACCGTTTGCCTCCCCAGAGTGGAAACAACACAGAACCCTGAAATTATTTTTTTTTGGCAAAACTTTGAAATGTGGAGGAAGAGACAGAGAGAGAGGTGGAGGGAGGGGAAAAGAGAGGTAATGAGAGGAAAGCAGCATAAAGAGAGAGATAAAACAGTACCCACCTCCGACATAGGCCTCTTCTGGAGTGGCGGCCATGGTGTGGAGAAAGAAAGGAAAGCATTAATTAAGAAGCATGCAAACTGGGACGTGGCCTGACCTTTGAGGGGGAGGGGGTGGGGTGGGGTCGGGTCGGGGGTTACCGTGGAAACCATGCGTCTTATCACACAGCCCGCGTTAAGTGAACTAGTTCAAAAAGGCACTCTGCTACTTCTTAAAGAGATGTTGTCTCTCTAAATGTTTTCTTTAAATGTTTTGCTGTTGTTTTTTTTCCTGCTTCGATCTGGTCTGTTTGTGTGTAGCACTGAGGTGATATTCTAATGTATCATCATTATGATATCTCTATGGGTGATTTTTTTTTTTCAACTGATAAAACACATGGTGAAATTGGGTTTTACAGTACCAAAAATAAACATGCACCAACATGCGCACAGCTGCAGTTAATGAAAAAATAAATTCGGAAGGCAATGAAAAAGCGTGGAAGGTTTTCTTCGGCTGATAATGGGTAGCTTTTGAATTTTTACATTTTAATAGCACGGTTATAAATACCCGTCAGTGAAATACAATATAATTCATCGCTTGAATTAAATATCGGTGTCAAATTTATATTCAATTTCTACGAATAAAACATGGTTTAATGAGTCATAGTTACAGTTACAACTCTACTGGGCGATAACATTTTTTTTGTCATTGTGAATTGTGTATGCGGCAGACATTTCTTAGAGAATCGAAAAAAGGTGGACCATGCAAATGTGTAAAAACAAACAAACAAACAAATAACATAACATGGCATGAAAATGCAGACTGGGGATGCAATATGAACCTACTGAAAGAAAACAACATTGGTCAGTCAGTCAGTTTCAATATTAGTGAGATGTTACAGTACCTGAGAAAAACACACTGTAAACGGCCATGTATTGTATTGTCCCGTTAAAACCAGCTACTATGGCGTATAAAGCCTATATAACAGTTTTAAAGATATCTTCATACCCAAGAATAAAGGTTCTCATTTAAACAATACATTACCTGTGGGACACGTGTCATTCATGCACCCAAAACACCTTTTGTTCCTCTGACGCCTCAATATTTGCCTGTCTTATAGACAAACTCAACCAACATCAACCTCAGAAAATCTCTGCTCATTATCTTAATATATCAAAACACGTCATTCCTACCTCATTGAGGGTTGGGTTTTTTTTTTTTTGGTTTTGTTTTTTTGTTTGTTTGTTTTCTGCATCTTGTGGACTTTATTGACCCAGAACTTACCGATGGAATCTGCTCGACCCGACCCAAACACCAAAAAAAAACACAAAAAAACCCCACAGCATGCAGCACAAGAACAACTGCCACTGTAACATCTGTGACAATCAATGAATATGAATGATGAAAAAAAAAATCAAAATGTTTTTTTTTTTTTTAAATGAAACGAAGTGTCATGGCAAAAAAAAAATAAAGAAAGTCTTTCCGATGCGGAAATTAACAGCATCTAAATTAGCGGCTAAATTAGTTTAATTCTAATGGATCTCAGGCAGGCCACAACATTGCTTCATTTTCTATATCCATCATAAAAATACAGCATAGAGCATCTACATTTATCTGGAAGATCTAGAGCCAAATTTAAACCACACAAACAATGTGCTCTTTCAAAAGAGAGAGGCATCTGGTCTCACTAAATATGAAATTGCTTGTTTGTGATAACTTAGCGTTACGCCATAACCCAAAGAGGATGTTGTGAATTTATATGGACGTCAGCTTTCTCAGTCCAACTCCAAATGATTCCTGCCTGACATGATTAACACCGCCAAACTGCCAATTTTATTTGGCACTGTTTACGGCCGTGACAAAAGCAGACATTCTGAAAAGTATACACAGCTGGGCTAATTTACATAACCTTTCCGCAAATCAATTTATCTGTGCACACATTTTTTGTGTGTGTGTATAACGTAGTTTAGCTTCTTAAAATAAAAAAAAACAATATGTACCTGAAATACACTCATTACTAGTGTTACTCATTTTACAAGTCAGTATATTTTTCCTGGGCTGAAATACTTTTAGAGAATCATGTCCAGGCTCCGCCCCCCCCCCTGCTGGCTGACCAATACAGGTGAGACTGTCTGCGTATGTCCGCTGTGCTGACTGACATGACAGGACCAAACTGCTGGGATTAGGATGTTGTAGAGTTTGCACAAGGCAAGTGGGAGGTACAGGATCTCACCAAGCGGGCAGTTTATTTGGAGAGCGTGTCTTGCTCACATTGCCCTGATTTTTGGTCGAGAGTGAGGGAGAGCAGATAAAGATAAAAAAAAAACAAAAAAAAAACCACGCTTACACAACCGTCTCCCACCATGGGCCTGAACTGGCCCACAGCAAACACGAAGTGACGCGTGCTCTCACACGGCCCTGCTCAGACAGTACTCTGGATCCAGCTGTTCGTTTACAGCAGTTTTCCAGTTAGTCAGAGCATGTTACTCTCAAACACAAACACACACACACACACACACACACACTCTCAATGGATTACTCTACAGGGAGAGCTCTAGATTGCTCTGCGAGTGTACTGTTGCTTGGTTCTCTTAAGCACACTGTGCTAACACACTGTAAAAAAAGATGCTGCTGTCAACACAGGTTTCCTTAAGCTTTTTCCTCCAGCTGGTGAAGTAGAGGAGAGTGAGCTACTGTCTCTCTAACTGTAACTCTCCACTTTATTCACTTATTTATTTTTTTGGATCATTTTAAGACTACACAACCATCACAGCACTGACCGTTACAGCTGTAATATGTGTAGTGTATGTGTTTGTGAATTTATAACATGGTTGAATAATCCCTCCAATTAACCTCAGCACCCAAGCAAGAAAAACGGCTATTTTCATTGTCTTCCACATAATCAACGGCTTGTATCACACCAATTATCTAAAATTAATCTCTAAAGAGACATGAAAATTAATGTGTGAAACCTAAAGTGTGTGCACTGTTATGAATTTACACTTAACTTTAGTCTTTGTCATCTTTTGACAGATTTTGAACAATCATTTTTCACTTTGATTCAGTAGCATCTGCTGCTTCCAAAGTCATGGCAGTGTGGTCTTCTAGTGCCCAAATAATATCATTTGATAATAATTTTAACCGACGTTAGTTAAACATATCCAAGCTGTGATGATCCGAATGCAGTGTCATATGTCCCATATTGCAGTCAACTTCACCACAAAGAGATTAAAAAGCTCAGTCCATCTGGAGAGTGTTTTTGTGTGAAAGTAATCCTGCAACACTCTGTAAACAGTAGCTTTAACCCTCTGATTTGATCCTGAGGGTTGGGTATGTGGAGACAAAGAGAAATGAATAGCAGATGAAGGCCTACAGCGATTCCATGGGTTGGCAAAGGGCCAAGGTTGAAATACATCGAGTAAGTCACTCTGACGATATTCAAAAACTATCTCAGTCAATTGCTGCATTTAGACAACGTTACAATGGTACGTGAAATATGTCTTTTGAGGTAAAACAAGCTAACCCGAGTGCTCAATTGTACTTACTTCTAGATCTTTCTCTGTAGCTTTAAAAATGAAGTGTTAAAATGGTTGTGACATAATGTATGAAAATGTTCATGCACTAGGCAGTATCACTTTCCTTGTTGGGCAGCCCATCCTTTTGTAGGAGACAGGTCAGTCGGGTTTTATGTGAACATAAAAGTAACAGTAAAAGCTTGGAGTACTGCTCATGTACCATTGCGCTCACTGCATGGATAGGACTCTAACCAAGAAATACAACTCCAGTGCCACAACGCAACATCTATAACTTCAAATAACAATAAAACAAACTTCTTCCTCTCTTTCCTTCACTACACGCAATCACCATTACAACCACCTTCTTTATTCTAAGTGCCTTCTTCTGTTATCCACTAGAACAAGACAGAATTTCACTAATCAAGTGTTTGGCTATTCCCAAAACAACTGATGAACCCAACTCCTCGAGCTGTCGAAGATCCCAGGCTATGTAGTTAATCAAGTCACACAAATGGGTCCGCACAACAGTCACAAAAAACCACCTTCAAACTGAGAATGCCAAACACACCAAAAACATATTGTTCTGTTATCACAGTGTTCCGATGGATCCAATCACGGAGTTAAGAATGAGTTAAGTTGGGATCTGATGTAACTAATATGATTACTCACTTACTAAAACCAATGAGAAAAAAACACCCCCGCAGATCTAGATATCACTGAATAAAACTCAAGGAGGCCCTTATGACTGTGATGCTCGGTAGCGAGGGAGTTTAAAACATAATAACACACAGTAAGTCTCTTTCAACATCAGCTGTTTCAAAACACGTCATTACCTACAAAACTGCTGCTCTCTGCAGCGCAAGTGAGTTACCCTACTGTGAATTCCACACCCTCTTTTGTAAAGAAGGTTATTACCACAGTTGCCTGTCGAGAAAATGACAGAGTTTCAAATGGCTTAATCCGTATGGTCCTGCTTCCAGTAGAAGTTAGCGACAGAGAACGACTCACGGTCTATTAAGAAAGCCTTGTAGAGGTCAGTTACAGCACACCTTGGTCACGAGCTCCACAACCTTTTGCCAATGACTGTACCAAAGATAAAAAAAAACCCTGTATATCTAACCGTGGTTAAATGGCCTGATTTCTCCTTATGCTTGCACTTTGTGTGCCAGATTTGCATTAATATTGCTCAGAAGGACAGAATCAGGCTAAGAGGAGTTTAAATCTAGACAGTTGTGTCTATTAAAGTTACACCAGCACCATCTAGGCTTCTTTCACGGCACATAATATGTTTTAATAATGGTATTTCTGTCTTCTCTCTATCTGTGTGGAATATTTGGATGATAACAACATAAAAAAAAGCACAGAGAAAGGTTATTCTGTTCATCTTCCATTTAAAAAAGTAGACAGGCAGTGCAATCCGATCCTTTAAACCCTATGGATAAACTATATCTTCAACAACTTTCTGTCTTGCCACTGTGAGGTCGCGCATTGCTACTAGGAGAAAACACCAAATGGGCCTACTTCAATTTCGCAATTCCCATGCTACTAAATGGGAAACCATTTCCAAAACCGAGTCATCTGATATCTATAAAGTGAAACTGGTTATGGGATAACTCATACTTGGCAAGGGCTTGTTATTTCAAAAACCTTTCTCCTTACTTAACTGAAAAGAAATGTTTAACTCACTGGCAGTCTTACACCGTGACTGGGCCTTTTTTTTTTTTTTTTTTTTTACCTCCTCCTCCGCTTCCTCACACACTTATGTGTCACCCTGTTAAATCTCGTGACGGTAGGCTTTCAGCGCTTTGTAGGCAGGCCTGCTATGACTCACTGAGGCTATGCAATCCAACCAGCCCTGGAGCTATCTACTTTCACATACTGCCCTCAAACAAACTGAAGAGAAACTCAGGAGGAACTTGTCTTTTTAGCATCTTCCGAGGTCAGCGGAGATCGATCATCTTTCCTGGCAATCCTGTCCACGTAGAGACGGATCTTAAAATACAAACGATTTTACTAATTAAATACAGAGGAAAGCGGATAGGGAGATTTTGAAGAGCAAAGTGATTGTTCGTGCCAGTGATATTACGATGATCTTATGGCTCCCAGTGCCTTTGGGAGACTCCTATCTGTTGGAGTCATTGCACATCAGCATCAGATCCCATCCTAGCCCTGACTTTATTCAGTTTAACTGTTCTTCTTGTATCACAATTAGCAAGTCCAAATTTACGGTGAACAGTTTCCGTGGCAACACAACGCCTCGTGAACTCGAAGCTCAACCAAAGCGAAATTCATCACCATCAAGGTCAAAATCAGTCCACAGAGAAGACTGTCAGAAATGATGAAAATGATGGAAACAATGTAAAAAAAAAAAAAGAAAGAAAAAGAGAGAGAGAACAAAAAAACCCCAAAACAAAACAGTAAAGTCTAACACCAAAAGGGTAGGTCAGACCAGTAAACCAACCAAAACTAAAACACAGGAGGGGGTGGGGTGGGGGGGTATTCTGTAGAAAGATAACTAATTGATATTGATGAATATATTATAAAAATCAATTTACAGATCATCCGTCTCACAAGTTTTTTATGTGATGAGCAGCAATAGTGGCCGATCCCCTCTGCATCTTGCTTTTATTATTATGTTAAAGCAATTTATTTGATTGATGTGAGGTACAGTGATATGCATTCTGTTGTCTATTTTACCCAAGAACAACACAGATCTTTGCCTTTTTAGCCATATTTCAAATAAATATGCTTTCTTGTCACCTTCAATACTGACTGATTATGTTTTCACACAACAATCCTATTCAAAACATTGATCATTCTGCTGCAAAGTTTGCGATTTTTTAAATGATGAAATCTAGATAAATTGAATGCTGCAAAAAAGAAAGTGGATTAACTCTTTCCGGATATTGCTATGGCCTTTACATGCTGATTACAATGAGTCCCCGTTTAGAGATTTTGTGCGGCCTACATCACCATAGTGAAAAATTGTTGCGGGCCCTTTGGGAAAGCCTGGAATTCAAACATGATGAAGCATGCACTGCTTCTTAGTGATTAGTGCAAATGATAAAATAAGTTTTAAACTACACAAACTAACAAAAAAGATTAGAAAATAACAGAAAAGTAAAACATTTCGACAAAAGACGGCGACTCCAGGCCTCTTACCTTCACTGCAATCTTTCCCCTGGAATCCCGTCTCTGAACAATCACAAATGGGCACGTCGTTTACGATACTGCACACTCCTCCGTTCAAGCAAACGTGATCAGCTTCACAAATGTCGGTGTTGATTCCTTCACTGTCAATTAAAGCTGGCTCGGAACCGTTTACTTTTAAATCGGTTATCCATCCTTTATATGGCACTTGGTCTTTAACGGCTGCGGAGGTTAGCCGTAGTGCCACTGACCGCAGTTCGGGTGGTATTCCTCCTAAGAATAAATGACTGAAAACGGTCATGTCCCTCCTTTTAGACTTCACCTCCACCCATTTGATCTCCTGGTCGACAACCAACGTTGTGTTTTTGAAATTCCTGCGCACGGTGACTGCGTGCCAGCGGCTGTCATTGACGGCAGTGTCTGAGAGTACCATGGCGGGTTCGGCGCAGAAGATGGAAAACCGCAGACTCAGTCTGCCATTATGAATGAGAAGTTCCAAGAAGTCACAGAATCCTTCATCGTCGAAGTACACTAGGAGTCCATGAGCGCTTTTGGTTTTCATGTTGAAACTCATTTCGCTCTCACAGCACGCGTTCCACATAGGAAACCTTGCCCACTGGCCTTCTGCGCCAGTAAACTCCATGCTAGTTCCTAAATTTACCAAGCAGCAAACCAGCAGGCTTATCCAAACCAAATGGGCTCCGCTCCGCGTTGAAAACGTCATGGTGCTAACTGCGGCAAGTTATGATTCAAGGTACTGCTATCTAAAGTCAGATGTATGTTATTGTCCTAGCTGGCCAACCATTAAACATAGCTGGCTTCTTTGTGAATGACTGAACATCTGCGGATTCTGGGATAGATTTTACCTTTGGTCATTGTTCCCTATTTGAGAGAGGGCTTGGTGTTATAGCCTGCTCCTCTTATATAAAAATGGCATGGATCAATACCCTTCATAGACCTTATTTCTTAGAGGCACACATATGCAGCCTTTGAATTTTAATACATTGGTCTGCTGGTATTGAAGTCTCCCCTAACAACATTATCTAAACAAAATGCAAGAATCCTGTGGCGTGTTTGCTCTTTAGGTAATTCATGTTTAAGTTGGGCTATATTAACCTTGATTTCAGATCCAGTTAAACATAGTAGGTTTTGTAAACACCTTAGCAAATCAAACTGATCAACAAACAACGGCTCTAACTGACAACTGTTCAACTGTCATTCCAATGGCCGTTTTCACCCGGAACCTTCGCAGAACGGTGTTCACCAGCAGGCCCGTACAGGGCCTTGGGTTGTCACACACCTTCTTATCACATCCGTTTTAACATGGTGATCAGCAATCTGAAAAGAACAGAAAGCAAGAGCCGTAATTTCTTCATTGATTGACAATAACACCTGCGTATCATACCGAACAACGTGGTACAGTTCTCTTTAACTACTCACCATGTCACTTACGCCTAAGAGCATTTTCTAATTAAAACCAAGAATATGCTACGAAAAAATGCATTTCTCTACCTTTCTGTAATGTAAAAAAAAAACCTTATTTAAGTTTAAACAAGACATGGAAATTGATGTGTAGCCTACCAATAACAGCTCTGTCTCCGTGTAAATATGGATTCTTGTATCTCACTGAAAATGCGACCATTTGGCCATTCGTTGACTGAAATTCGTTTTGACTTGTATGGGAAAACACAGATAAGGAGTTAAATGCGAACTACGCTGGCCTTTTTATGCTTCTAGCCACAAGCTTACGTTATCCGTCCTTATCTTTATTCATCAAAATAGCCTATTAGTCTACAGTAAGCTGTTTAGGCTATATTGCATTAGACAATGTAAGCATATCAAACAAATGTGATTATTTTGCCATGCAGTCACCACTAAAACCAGCGAGAATGTGTGCGTTGCTTCGACTTCTCTCTTCTCGTTTCTCCGTGTAAGTTGCATTCCTCAGAGTGCGCTCCAATATTGCGAGCTTCGACCCCCAGGTAAAGGAAATCACCTTTCTAGGCTCCATATCGCGGCCAGCACCACGTGTTAGTGAGTCCTGCTGGTTTAAGTCCTTCAATTTAAAATCAGCCCGGGGCGGGGGCTTATCGCGCCCCTCTTAAGCATTAATGACACTGCAATTGTCTCCCCTCCGGCCTGTCTGTCATCTGATCTCCACCAAAGCATTCATGCTTTAATTCTTTGTGTATTCTGACAGGTTTTACATGGGAGCCGTTAAGCAAGGACATTGCAATTCAGGCTTCACGACTCGCGCATACAAGAAACAGGATGTAGTTAATGTATTAAATGTTTATGAACCACGCAGAGGCTATTACAGCGGAATACAGTCAGTGCAAGCATATGTGGTTTGACTTAAAAAAAATAAAGAAATATATATATATATATGTATATATATATATATATATATATATATATATAAAATAAATAAATAAAGAATAAAATATGCACCACATGAGAGCTGAGAGACCGTCTGTTTCCCAATTTCGCTCCCTTGAGTTTATTTAAACCGTTAGACAGTAAGGATCTTTGCCGAACAACGGAATGGGCTACTAGCTAGTGTCAGCACATGTAAAAACAGAATAGACTTCTTTTCTCGTTACAGTTTTGGTCATGAAGAGCATGGTATTTTCTATGTGGGAAAAATAGCAGTAATACAAGCAATAATGATGGACAACATATATGTGTATGCTATACATATGTGTGTGTTATATATACATTTAACACACACACACACACACACACACACACATATATATATATATATATATATATATATATATATATATATATGTAAAATTTGCCACCTTGATCAATACAGTATATGACTCAGATGCGCATAAGGTAATTATCAACCATCAAACGGAGAAGGATACCTCCCTCAACAGATCTGCCTCTATCGGTGATCTACTGTAGCTGACCAAAGAACCATAATGTGGAAAATAGGGAGTCATTCAATATTAAACATATACATCGAAACAACTGGTCAACTCTGTCATACAAATCAAAGGCACTACTGTTTATGCAGAAACCAGTTTTAACACAAACAGAAAACACAGTTCCGTCTCACCTGAGCTTTCCTGCCTCAAGAGCTGGACCTCTCGGAATGCATACTGAGCATCCATACGCGCGATAATTCTGCGCGACCACGTATCTCTGTCTCAAAGATAAGGCTTTAGAGTGAAGCGTTCATTACCTTCAGTAAAAGAACATTTTGTTGCTCCCGGTTCGATCGGCCTCACAGATGAAGCGTAGCGAAGACTTCCTCATTGATTTTTCTTTTCTTTCATTTGACACAAAAATCACTGCATCAGTGTCGATTCGGCAGGGGAAAATGGGAGAGAGAGGCAGTTGCGTATGCGGATCCCCCAAACTCCCTGTAGGTTAACATTTACAGTTGAAACA
Organism: Chanos chanos; assembly: GCF_902362185.1. NCBI lineage: Eukaryota > Metazoa > Chordata > Actinopteri > Gonorynchiformes > Chanidae > Chanos > Chanos chanos. Next base: position 47,730,604 of record NC_044499.1, on the reverse strand, counting down.
GACAGTCAGTCTAAACTGGATGACAAAGAGTTCATACTACAACAGAAACTGCTCGCGGAAATGCATTCATTGCAGCAAGTTCAAAAAGGAAGAATGTTTCCCCCTTGTTTTCCGAGCAAAAAAAGGTGCGATGTGTTTCTCCGCCGAGCTTAGCCCGAGTCTGTCAGTACCCAGAGACATCGCGTCACGTGTCTCCCAGTTAGTTGTCTGATGGAGATGGGCGGGGCGGGACTGCTGCAGCACCTTGGACAGTTGCAAAGCTGAGCGAGCGCGCGGGCACGCTTACCGTCAATACCAGTTCAGGATGCATAATCAAGCTAAAGAGCGTTATCATTTTTTGCCCATTTGCATCTATAAGACGTAAGAGACGGAGGGGTTGTGGGTGGGTGGCGGGGTAGCAGGTACAGATCGAACACTGTACCAGTGTTTGCTTTTCAGTGTGAGTGTGTGTGTGTGTGTGTGTGTGTGTGTGTGTGTGTGTGTGGAGCGGGGGGGGGGGGGGGGGGGGGGCTCCTCAGTGCCATGAGCAACACGCAGTGACGGCAATACGCTGAAGGTTTTAAAATAGAATCGCCTGTATCACACTTCATATTTTTTTCTTACCACTGAGACAAAAAGTTTCTAGAACGTTATTTATCTTCGCGTTTTGGCGAAAGTGCTCTCCCCCCCCCTTCTCGTTCTCAGTCGAAAAAAGCCATAGATTGATGGTGTTGACACCATCTTAAAGAGGTTTAAGTGCCTCTGTAGGTTTTTAAAGTGTTTTATTAGCGACCGCTTGTGACTGCTGTGAGCCTCCCTTGAAAAGAGCAGCTCTTTTTCGGTTGGTTACCTCTATCTTTTGACAAGATATGCGCTCCTCAGGTCCCTAGAGAACTATGGCCACTACTGAATAGCTGAGCGGTTCAATGAGTCGTCCCTTCACATGTCAAAACAAGCCGTCTGTTAGAGACTCATATCCCTGACTGAAAAACAAGGGATTCACAGGTGTACCAGTGTGCCAGTGTCAGTGGTACTAATGGTGAGGTAATATATGGGTGAAGTGCTCCGTGGATGGAAAAGGTGCTGATGTATTGCCAGTTTGGTATTGTCCAGTGACATTGACACATTCACCGCAACTAATCAAGGCCAACTGATTCAGTATACATGAATGAAGTTCAACACTGCAAAGGGAAACATAATGCATAATACATAATACTCATAATGCACTGATAGTTTGAAAAACTGAAATTTCATGGGGGGAAAAAAATCATGTCATGAACTCAAGTGACCAGAATGCCTTTGAATACAACCTAACACAAGACAATGTTCAGTAACTCAAAACACCATTATGTTGTCACAGATATGCATCGCACAGAACCAGATATTTATGTTCCCCTGGTTCTGTGCCAAAGTCTGCTCACTGTGTTTATCATCAAGCTTCAGAAGATACATGAGTGAGAATTCATGAAAGCCTGATTATTCTCATTATTCTCATACATAGTCTTAGATGGGAATGACTAGTCAAACAGTACCATTGAAGACTCTTCTAGATCCATACTGTTCATTTGTGTTTCTTAGCAGGATTAAAAACATATTTCATACTAACACATAGCCTCATGTTCATTATTCAAAACCGTCAGTTTTTAATGATTTATGAAGGATTTACAGATCAACGGTATTGTGTATCTTTCCTCAAGGTTTTTTTTTTTTTTTTTTTTAAATCTGCTGTGGAAATGAAAAAAAGATTGTGATGAAACACAAGTCCATTCATGAGGGTCCACTAAGGGGTTTTCTTGAAATGAAATGCCCAGGCCTGACCCTTAACACAGAGAAAAATAGGAAAGAGAAAGAATTTTCATACTAGTTTCAGATTTGTCCTTCACTGTAAGAGGAAGAATGTGAAGGCCAAAGAGAGAGGGGCAGATGAGGGAGAGAGGAAGAAAGGTTAGTTGTGTCCATCAGTATTTCCTGTATAAACCTTCACAGCGAAACGTTTTTTTTGTATTTGATTCTCTTTCCTTAAGCCGTCATTCCGACTGTCATTCTGTCTAAGTTTCTTTGAAAGATAAAAGATTTGATTAAGTACGTCGTAAAAGTTCTGTTTTGTCTTTTGTACGTTATCGTTCGTTGGTTTGTTTGTTTTTTTTGTTTTTTGCCTTTTTTTTTTTAACAGAAAAAGGCAGATATTTTAGCCTCAAATTCAGAAATGACACCGCCTGTTCTTACAGAGCAATCTTCCACTTCAAGGCCCTAATGAGAACTTTGACTGGGAAGAGGTTTTAGATGTTTAATACTATTACCAGACCCGCTCGTACAAGATTTTCACCATGCTCCAAGAACCGAAGCAAGCGATTGCTTTTTGAATTGAGCCTTTAGGAGCAAGCAATAAAATAAATTGAAAAATAAAAGGCTCGGACAGTCTTATAATGGGAAAATCCACAAACACTGAACTACTGTACCATTTCAGGCTCTCGGTGCAACACAGAGAAGCCAATAGGACATGACTTAGTCTCCTTTGGGGACGAGATGTTCAACGCAATGTATTAGAGCTTAGATTGTTGTACAGACCTTTGTGTTTTATCCATCAGATAAATAAAATTGAAATCTCCCTTGCCATTTTTTTTTTAAATTTTTAATTTAATTTTTTTTTTTACGTTGTGTAGGATGCGTGCAGGCAGAGAGGGATGGAGGGTGAGCACATTACATGCTTGTGGATTTGCCTTAGAAATACGCTGGAAAAAAGCCAGTCAGGGTCTTATCTGTAACTGGCATTGTTTACTTCCATGGAGAGGTGGCAGGTTGACGAATGCAGTAATCAGATTGGGCAGAGATCCCTCAGCGTCTCCACTATGTGGAGATGTACTCTTTCAGAAAGACTGACAGCTCCTACATCATCTCCCACACCTACTGCTCACGTGTTTAAAAGCATCTTCAGAGACTTTTGACAGGGTGCAAATTTTTTATGTTGGAGCCTTCTGAATGATTTTTTTTCCCCTCTTCAGTTTCTAGTGATTGATAATACATTTTTCAGGGCTAACATGAGCATAATTGAGACTCTGACAATACAATGAGAAAAATAATGAAATCCTGAGAAACATGAAAGCTGGGGTCTAGGTATTTACCTGTTTGTGTACAGTTGGTGCAGAACTACAATCTCTCTGTTCATTTTGAATACTCGGAATTACATTACGATACTGGTCTGAATCATAATCTAGTAATGACAAACCGTGCATTGCGGATCAATCTACGTTGGATTATAATTTTGCCATGATAATGCTAAGCAGAACAGTCACACTGGGGACAGAGGTGGATGACATATAGTAGCAGTGACATATACTAGTCTCATAAAAAATGTTGTGGTTGTTACTAATCATCGTTATAATTAAAGACTAAAGAACTTGAACGTTGAAGAGTTGCATACAGTGCTGGATGAAGCAATGTCTCTTCGTCTTCTTTCTGAAAGAGGAAAAGGGTAGTGCAGCTTCGTAGATGGCCGGAGGGCATTCCACAGTGTAAAAGGTCATAACCCTGGAGACCCTGCCGCGTCCAGAGGATGGCGAGACCTGTGAGAGCATTAGCTGTGCAGCGCTAGAGGACTCCAGTGTGTGAGTAGGAGGGTGGGGAAGGAGTAGTTAAAAGTGACGGGGGGTGAGGACGGGGTTATGAAGAGAGGAGTTTGTGATGTATCCATGTTGGAATAGGGTCCCAATGTAAATGGCAAGGAAAGAGTCCACATAAGGTACTTTGTAAAAATAAAAATCTAACATACACGAAAAAAAAAAATGAAATACATCCAAAATACAAATGCATGCTTCAGATGAGTTTTATGACGCTCTGAGACTAACTCAAAATGCATGTGGAGCGCTCCCAGATTGACTCTCTCTCTTTATATATATATACATACACACACACACACACACACACACAATTTTTTTTGTAAAGGGGTCCCCGTGGGACTTTTCATGTTCTCATCACAGAAGCCTCCCTTAGACCTTGCAGTAGGACATCACTGGAAGCCACAGACACAGGCTGTTTTAAGAGTCTGCCCAGTGAATGTATTTTGTTAATATACTACACTGAGAGTTGAGCCGAAGGACAGTTCAGTGAATTGATTTCACTCTTGAAGTCAGCTACGTGCACAGTTGAAGGCTGGCTCTGAACGTGGAGTGTGTCCCTTCAGGGGGATGTGTGTATGTGTGTGTGTGTGTGTGTGTGTGTGTGTGTGTTCAATAGGCTGTTCCAGGGGTGTTTAGCAGGCTGAGTGTGTCCAGTCGGCTGGGTGTTGTGTGGAAAGCTGGTGTGCGTTCCCACTGCGGATAAAAAGGGTGGGTTTTGTCAGCGGTGAAGGCCATGCAGGAGCGCTGCTGTCAGTGATTAATGGTTGGCAGGGTTTACTGTTCTCTGGGTTATGGATTTCCTGTCTCCCTCTCTCTGCGGTCACTGCCTCTCATTAAACACCACAATCAAAGGAGCCCCTACAAGACCTGCGGCCTGAGAAAGCGATGAGGAGAAGAGGGGAGAGCGAGAAAAGGGAGGCCAAGAACAATGGCTGAATAAAGGTATATAGGAGGAGGTGGGGAAAAAAATGGGGCGAGTGTAATAACCAGAGGAGAGGAGAGGAGGTGACAAATGAATTAACAGGTGCTGTACATCAGTCGGCCACTCAACACAGATGATCCATGCCCTGAAGGATCATGGGAAAAATGTGCCAGGAGATGGCTGTATTTCAGAAGGATCCGGAACGTAGGGGAGGGGAGAGGGGAGAGGGAGAAGGGCGGTCGTACTCCATTCTCTGTCTGTATGGTGCTTTGATTGAGAGAGGGAGACAAAATGTAATGAAGTTATCAGAGAGTACAGGGGAAACCAAGCCACAGAGAGAGAGGGGAAATGACTCATAACACATTTGAGTGACAGATAGTGTCCTGTGACAGCCAAGGGCCCACACCTCATAGTCTTGTCAACACAGGACAGCATATGAAGGATGCGCTCTCTATACACACATGAGCAAAAAAAAAATGACGGAAACAAGATCCGTTCTCGAGGCGCTGAAGTTTCAAGGTCGAGCGTGAACTGCTTGTGCCTCCTCTGGCCAGGTCGACCGCAATTTTCACGCGACGGCCGTCGGAGACAAAGCAAGAAATTAAGGTTACGGGGGTCTAACCAAAATGAGCTCTGACATAATTGGTCCCGTGGTTTTCCGAATCTTCTCGAAAGTTAATTCGGAACTGTGTTATTCCAAAGGTGTTAAGAGATCTACCAATCAAAACCTGGCACACTCAATTATATTATGATTGATATATATTTATTTATTTCTTTTCTCCAGTTAAGTGGCGCATCAGTACTTTATAGGTGTTAGGAGGCTTTCCACTAAGATGGAGGATAATCACAAATTAATGGAATTATTTACAGTGAAGGCCCTGGGGGAGAATTGACCGTTGACAGTCAATTCCCCTCCCAATTAAGACCTCCAGAGCATAAAGAGGTCTAACCAATCATCTCTCTCTACTACCATTTCTTCTCCATACCCTCTACTTCCATGCAAAGTTCTCACTTGTATGATACAGTATGTGGGTGTTGGGGGTGGGGGCTTTTGGACAGGCTTGACTCAAACAGTATCAGGGTTTTGTCCACTCTTCCCCTCCAACAAGACTCCAGGTAAATCCCAACAATGACAACTACCCTGAAAACTTCTAAAATATCAAAACTTTTACTTTGTGAAAAAAGAACTTTGTGAATGCGCTTCATCATTTTCCGCTGTGAAACGGTGAGTCACACCCACCACCAGACAGTCAGAAGGCATTGTGAGCGGAGATGTGCCTTCACCGCTTGGTCCTCAAAATGTATATATATCAACGTTTAATTTCACTTGAACAGAAAGACGTGAACAGCCTTGCATACAAGTGGTGAGTACATTATCTGGCAAAGGAGCACATACAGGCTGTTCTCATGTCTGACAAAATAGCATCCATGACATTTTAAAGACGTCATTCAAATGACAGTGAATTTATACGTCAATAAACGTGCACAAATTGGATGTATTCCCACATTGCTTTGCTGTCAGCCAGATTTAATTGCAAATAAAAATACACGCTGTAAATAACATGGACCGTAGAAATACGCAGAGTGTTTTGCTCGTATTCTTTGCAGACGTTAAATATATCTCTCCTCTCCCAGAAGCGAAGTTTCTACATCTCATAAAAAAACAGCACCCCTAATCTGACCCAAAGATAATCTTAGATTTTTTTTTTGTTTGTTTGTTTGTTTGTTTGCGGTGCCGATAACGAGTGAAGAACCTTTTTAGATGGCCAAAGAATATCCTTCAGCAAACACAGATCCGATAATCCACTCTCTAAATGACTATTATGGGTGTATTTTACTTTCCATAACAAGCTGCTTTTATTCCTCCAAATGGAGGAATGTTTGGCCAAGGGCTGTGAGTCAACACAGGGAAGCAGCTCAGAATGAAAGGCAAAGTCAGAACACCGAGTTAAGAGGAGGATAAACTGAAAGTGGAAAGAGAAGCGAGAGGGAGAAAGTGTGAGAGAGAGAGAGAGAGAGAGGGAGATGGTGAGGGAGAGAGAGAGAGATGGAGAGAGAGAGAGAGGGAGAGAGGGAGATGGAGAGAGAGAAAGAGAGAGAGGGAGAGAGGGAGATGGAGAGAGAGAGAGAGAAACAAAGAGAGAGAGAGAGAGAGAGGGAGATGGAGAGAGAGGAAGAGAGAGGGAGATGGAAATGGAGAAAGAGAGAGAGAGAGAGGGAGAGATGGAGACAAAGAGAGATAGAGAGAGAGATGGAGAAACAAAGAGAGAGAGATGGAGAGACCAAGACAGAGAGAGAGAGAGAGAGAGAGAGATGGAGAGACCAAGAGAGAGAGAAATGGAGAGAGAGAGAGAGAGAGATGGAGAGACAGAGAGAGAGAGAGAGAGATGGAGAGACCAAGAGAGAGAGAGAGAGAGAGAGAGAGAGAGAGAGATGGAGTTGTATGACTGCTTTGCCCACAGCGCCTCAGTCACCAGTCTGATGATATTCAGTGCTCGTGCACTGTTGTGGGGCTGTTTTCCTCGTTGCCTGTTACCTCCTTATTTCTTTCCCATTTATCCTTGTCTTCTCTACATACTCATTGATTACTGAGAGTGCCTGCAGGGGTCTGGAGCTACTCCGCTATCTCTTCAAGCAGCTCTTAGTCCCAGGGACGCATCACTCACAGTCAGCATCGTACTCACCTTTTATTTCCAAACGGCTGGCCATTCCTCACTTTTCTGATAGACAAAACGTAACTGGATGGCCCTCAGAACAGACGAAAGTAAACAGGCAAAAGGTTTCCCCTCTAAAACAAAAACTACCCTATCCCCCCGTTCAGAAAACTTCACAAGAAAAGCTCACTAAAACCTTCTCACAAAAAAAAAAAAAAATCTCAGAATCTTAGCTTCACAGTTGTTTCTTAAGAGCCTTTTGCTGTTGTTGAGTTCGATTTAGTTGTTGAAAAGAGGCATCAGTGCCCTGATTCACAGGCAGGAGAATGTTGGAGAGGATATCTGTCACAGTCAGAGAGAATATGTGTGTTCCTTAGCCAAATAAAATAAGCATCAGTGACAAAAAAACACACACACACACACACACTCTGGCTTATGTGTGCCTGCTATTGGAATGTGTGCAGACTGGTTACAAAGCCCAGAGTCATCTGGTCTTCTCTCTCCTGCTGTAATGACACTGAATGTCAAACAAAGCACTTGGGCACAAAGACACGAAAACTCACTGGTTTCTCCATATTCCTTCTGTAAAATGAGCCATATTGTCACTATTTTCTGTTTTTTTTTTTTTTAAGAGAAATGACCTAAAGGAAGACACATGGTTGTGAGACAGCGATCGTGTCCACTCCAGATACCCGACTGGGTGTGAGTTCCAGCGTGTCACATGGCCCAGTTGCTTTAAATGCTTATCTGATCATGCTTCCCTGTATAATGTCATGATTCGTCCATGACATTAGCTATGACACGGATCAAAGCACATCTAATTCAACCAACAGATGCACACACAGAAGGGCAGACTGGGTGATATCAGCCCTAATATGCCTGAAATCAAACGCAGTTTGAACTACAAAAAAAAAAAAAGTCTCCCCTGTTGTTTTGCTTCTCAGCTCTCTGTTGGTGCACAGATATGCACGTGTAACAAGGTCATACCAAACCGATCGTCCACGTGCCATAAAACGGGGTCAGAAACGCTTTTTTTTTTTTTTTTTTGGTAAATTCCAGGTATGGTCCTGGATAGAGATTCTGCATTGTATTTTAAGGTTTTGAAATATCTGGCGAGTCTGACAAGTCTTAAGCGTTTTATAATGCCGCTATCTTCTGGGAGACTGAATATGCACTGTTTTCCAGCTGATTGCACAATGGCTTTCTGATGAGTCTGATACGAGACAGAAAAAAAAAAAAAAAAACGGGCATGGCCAGAAGACATGTGACACGGTTCAGTGGTCAGAGCCTGGAGGATGGCAGTCACCAGCTGTGTGTGCTGCCAATGCTGATGACTTCACACTCATGTCTTCATACATCTTTCAAAGGTTGGGTATGGTGTGACAACATATATATTAAATGTCTCAGACGTCAGAAAGTGACATTTTTGTTTGAATACACAGTTTCAATCACACACGCAGGCATGCAAACACACACATGCAAACGCACACGCACACACTCTTACACACACACACACACACACACACACACACATACTGTCATTGTGAATTGTATTCCATGCCTGTTATACAGTGCAGGAATAGTTAAGATTGGATTATCCTTAGGTACATGAGTACAGGGCCTTTATCAGAGAACTACGTAATAAAATACATTCTCTGTTTGTTCCATTAGCAGACTGATCAGATGGCCAGCAAATCTCTTTAGTGCACGATCAACTCTTAACAATACCATTGCTTAGGTGCACAATTGTACTGTAATCTACTTTCCTCCTCTTTCTCCCTCAAGCATTTGCCAGAAATGGCCTGTTTTAAATGAAATCCAGCTTGTCTAAGCCCCTCCCTTCCACACACACACACAAACACGGACAAACACGTGTATGTATACACAAATGTGTGTTTATGGATACACATACATGCACGCAAACACACACACACACACACACACACACACGCACGCACACACACACACACACACACACACACACACACACACATGCATACATATACATCCCTGTGCACTTATTATAATATTGAAATGAAAAAAAGACGGTGATAACTCCTGCATTAGCCTTTTGGATGGCCATCATTAAGATAGGCGGTGTCTAATTGCCTAGCTGGGCTGTGAAGCTCGGCAGTAATTAATCTTACACACAGTCAGAGAGAGTCAGGGAATCTGATCAGGGGCCTCTGTGCTTTCCCAAAAGAACCGCAGCGTGCTGTGTTCTTCCTCTCCTTCTTCTTTTTTTTTCTCCTTGACACCTCAGTCATTATTAATAGCATTACTGTAAACACAAAAACAAAGAACCTGAAAGCTTACTCCTGATTACTTTTGGCAGGAGCCAAGAGAGAAGCATAACGCCAGGCTGATTAGAACAGGGCTAGCTACTGCCCCCTCTGGTCGGGAGGAGGAACCTCATACAGATTTCAACTCAAGAAACTGAGGTCAAGAGACAGGCCCGATATCAATACACGTCCTTGCCTCCTTTACAGGAGAAACGCTGATCCGCAAAAGAACAGGATTCATTCAAGACGAATAGAAACTGTTTGTCTGACTCAGACTCTCATCTTTACTGCAAAAATAGAGAGGAAAATATTAGAAATAGTGCTGCACATCACACATTAAAGATTTTTTTGTCTTTGGAAATAAGTGTAGGAAGAGAACTGGACATAATACAATTAAATACATGGAACAATTACTGGAACAATTTATGCTGCTCTTATTTTCGGTTTAAAGAAACACTATATAAACAATTTCATGTAATTTCACTTTCAATGTCTTTTTCTTAATTCAATTAGTTATTTCAGTAATCGTAAATTTTTCCTTAACCTCTGGTGATAAATTTGGGCTATACATTGTGCCAGAGTGTCTCTTGCGTCCAGAGATGGTGTATATGTCTAAGCTAAAGATTTACACAAAGGCATAAATGGAAAATTTATCCCAGCCACTGAAAAGGTATCTGATTGGTGGACACCATAATGGCCTAGCTCACAGTCTGTAAATAAATCTGTCCAATCACTGTGTGGTTCTAACACAAATTCCCCAGCCAATCAGCCAGTCACAGAGTGACAGTAATAACACCCTGAGAGGCAGAGCGTGGGGAAGGTCTCATCGCGCCATGTCCTGCCAGGCCCGCTGAATCAGCAAAGAGAAAGCCTGCAGAAACTACCCATGCATGTACCTCAGCCCACACACACACACACACACACACACACACACACGGACTAACCTCATATCACCTTTAAAGAGCACCTTTGAAAGTCTCTAGGAGCGGCTGTTTGGGTGGCCTGGTCTAATGTAAACGGGGAGGAGGTGGTAAAGGGGGAGGAGGAGGTAATGCGGCCGTAGCAATTAGCCCGACATGGAGTGCCGCTGAAAGAGGGCCAGGATTTACAGCCTTCAGGTCACCTCTTATCGGCCCCGGGCTCTCTCAGAGGGAGGATTAATGTGGAAATGGCTTTTACACGCCTCACTGACTCCCTGAATTAACTCGGTGACTCTTAACAAAAAGTACATATTGACAAAAAATAGATTCACTTTCTATTTTTGCTCCCAAAGTGATGCAGTGTGGATGATTTAGCATCAAATGGGGGAGAGATAGATTCTTTCTGTTGTTTATTTCTGTCTCTCTCTCTCTTTCTCTCTCTCTTTCTCTCTCTCTCTCTCACTCTGTGTGTGAGTGTGTGTGTGTGTGTGTGTGTCTTTTCAGCTTAAATGTATGACCAAAAATGACAGTATAACAAAAACTGTTTTCAGAGTGACAGTTGCAAAACCTGCGTATAGCTAATTGATGGTACAAACATTTTATCGCGTGTATCTAAAACGAATGTGCTACAGGTTACCGTCAGTTTGTTCTGCCCATTAAACACTATGCTTTATACGCAGTGAAGGTAAGCATACATACTCTGAGGCCACTTTTTAAAATATTTATATTTAATTCTTTTACCTTTTGAGTACTGTTCACCATCCACTTTCCCGCGTTTCCTCTTCTGTCTGAGCTCCTGTTTTTTTGTTTGCTTCCTGTATCAGAAAGGAAGTGCTGTAGGTTTAACAGTAGCACGTTGAGAAGCATAATGCTTTCTGAACCGCACACGAACACATATGGACAATGTTTGATAATGAAAGAGAGAATAAACAAAGAAACGCTACCTTTAAAATTGACTTCTTCTTCAATATTTGTTCGTTGGAAACGCTCCCCGGCGTCTGGCAAACGTCTTTTAAGACACGTCTCACAGATTCCGCCCCCACCTCGTCTTTCTCCCTTCTGCCTGTCATTTTCTGTCTTTCCTTGGCTGACATTTGAATGGAGGGAGAGGAGGAGAAAGGAAAAGAAGAAATAGGCTTACCATATTCTGTCTCACTAGGAAGGCTAATGACATTTTGATCCAATAAAGCCATTTTTCAGGTCTCAAGTCATTAATATGACCTTTGATCCTATACAACACAAAGAAAGAAAGAGAGAGAGAGAGATGGAGGGAGAGAGAGAGAGAGAGAGAGAGAGAGAGAGAGAGAGAGAAATCCATACTCCATTTTTAATCACAATATGAATAGCTCTCCAATTCCACTGCAAGGTAGGGAAATGTCACTTTGGTCTTATGTTATTGCAAATCACAACAAAATATATGGTCCAGTCAACTGTGCCAAATCTCATGAAAGATTCATTTTCATTTTTCATTGCTCCTTGCCAACAGCCCCCCAGGACATTGGCGGTATACAGCTCTTTAATACCGTAGCCGTGTGACATGCGGAGGACAAAAAAAAAACGAAAAAAAAAAAAAAAGAAAAGCAAAAAAGAAAAGCAAAAAAAAAAAAAAAAAAAGGGACCCACGGTGCTTGCTGTTCTCAGCTGCTCTTAATCACTGGCCTCTGTGCAGGTTTGATCTGGGTGGGCTGTATCCATTTCTGTCACAACCATTCTACGACCTTCATCAGAGATGCCAATGTTGATGCCCCGTTGGCACTGCCGAGCGACCGGGGGGAACCCAAAGAATAGGGAAGAGAGAGAGAGAGAGAAAAAGAGAGAGAGAGAGGGAGAGAGAGAGAGAGCTCACATTGAGAGCCTATACGCAGGTGAGCGTCTCCGCGAGCCAACACAGCTGAAAAGCCCTTCTCATTAGCATTCTCCATCGTTGCTCTACATCTGCCCACGTTGTGTAATTAGATTTCCACCAGTGGACTTGGATGGCAGGGAGCAAGCCCTCATCTCAGAATGCTAATGTCTTTCATCTCTCCGTAGACCGAGGCCCGGGAGGGCCGCTGTGCTTTTGGGGAAAAAACGCACGCTGTTGGTTCTAGCTGGATCTCCGTTGGAACAGTTGGAGCCTCCGCGCGATCCGCTGGGACGCTGCGGAGGGCAGAAACGTCTTAAAACGCCGGGTCGCGTAACTGGCTGCCCCGTTGGATCATTTGTGAATAGATTCAGTTGCGAAAAGAGTGAAGAGCTGATGATGGCGATTAAGCTGGCCATGTTTGCTGATGTAGAAGAGTTTTTAATGTAAAACAGGTGGCGCTGATCCGCTATGTCAATATTTTAGTTACACGATTGCCACCGTATGTGATTGAGTAATGAGATAATGTGAGAGACCGACAGAGAGAGAGAGAGAGAGAGAGAGAGAGAGAGGGAGGCCCATCAAAATCAAACGAGACAGAAGGGGTGAAGGAAAGAGAGGAAGGAAGAGCGGGAGACGGAAAGATGAAAGCGTGTAGAATAAATGAATTTTTACAGGTGGGTAATGTTCAGCAGTATAAAAGCTAAGAGGGACTGATATGATCAAATAGGCTCTTAACTGGCTCAAGTGGCTGAATGTACTGAATTACAAACATAGTTAATGAATTTACTCACTTAAAACCATCCGGCCACTCCATGAACAAGGCAATTAGAGATTACAACACACACCCAGCACGATGTTCTCCACTCCAAGTCTAATTGCTTCATGGACACGGATGACAACTGGGAGCCGAGTGCCTAGTTAAACTCACAGACTGTTTAACCAAAGCTTCTGAGCTATACACTGGGGTGCTGACAAAATTGGATTCAGATTTGAAATAAATGTATTTTCTTTCTGTTATTTTTCTTCTTTTCTTTTTTGGCTTTATTCCCTCCATACATCACCTACCTTCTTCTTGACATCTGAACACCCATAAGAAGTGCCCCAGGATGAGATTAACTCTGGTCTGGTGTAGGACAATGTAAACATTCTCAGAGTTAATTTCATTGAGGTGAATTTGCTGCGTACGAGGTGCTACCTGACACATATGCTGAGTCATGCTAGAAGAAATGCAAATGAATGCTATATGGACAGGAAGTGTTGATAGCAACGCCACAGAAATAGGGTTTAAATGCATATCTGTTGTTTTTTGTTTTTTTTTATTTCAACTTCCTCTTATACATAATGTAAAAATCGATACATGTGGTCAGCAGACAGACTGCGGATGTGAAAGATTTCGATTTGGGCCAGTGAACGGTAGAGAGAGAGAGAGAGAGAGAGAAGGCCAGTGGCCCAGTTGGTCAAGGGTGGAGAGTTCTAGTATTCTGGGAACTGCACACCTCTGCTCTGCTACTTTTATTAGCCAATACATCATTTTACTTAGCCAATAACGCGGTGCCTCACACAAAAGATAATGGATGTTTCTTCTCTTTGCCTTGGGATCCACGGTGGTAGTAATGTAGATTAATTTACTGCAAACAGATTGATTTTTCCTCTTCTGTTGGAGTCATTTGTTTTTTGTTTGTTTTTTTTTCCTTTCTTTCAGTGGTCAGCTACTGTAACTTGTCCAGCTGACTGAGGCTGCATTGACCTCTTAAGCAAATAAGTAACTGAACTCATTAAAAACGGTCACTACTCACCGAACACCTTTTCCTTTTATGTACCTTTTTAATTTGCTATCCTTCCAATTAACCATCAACCCATTTCTTCTCTCTGTGTCTCTCTGTTCTTCTCTCTCTCTCTCTCCCTCTCTCTTTCTTTCCCTCTCTGACTCAGCTGTATTATCTCTCCTGCTGTGTCTTTCGCCTGCGCTCTCTCTCTCTCTCTCTCTCTGTCTCCTCTGACAGACAGCGTTGGAGGACTGCAGAAGCTGGTCACGTACCGACCCATAGCGACCTCACAATCACTGTCTAGTCAGCAAATCTGAAAGGTCAGGTCTGATATACTGCTGCCAACACATTAAAAATACCAGCAAAATAAAACAGAAAATAGAGAGCGAGAAAGAGAGAGAGCGAGAGAGCGCGCGCAAGAGAGAGAGAGAGAGAGAGATCAAAAAGGAGAAGAGCAAGGGACACATCCCCATCTGTCACTTCCGTGTGTCATCCTCTGTTTGGATGACAGAAAGTCATGCATGCTATAGTACAATGCACTTCAGAGTGGGTAACACTGTCACAGAACAGCCCTTAAGCTGCATGTATCTGCAGGTAAAGCAACTGTCGTTGCATATGGCTTCAGCTACGGAAAAAAAAAAAAAAAAATCTCAGAATAAAATAAATAAATCAACAAAATAAAAGAAGAGCAAAACAGATCAGAACGAAAGGGAGCAGAGCAGTCTGTTTTCCACAGCTCCATTATCACACAGCGTGGGGTTGTGTTCAGGGTCCTCTGCGACAAACCAGTAGTCACATTTTGGAAAGAAATGTCTTCTGTTAGACAGAGACCTCCGCTTTTGTCTTTTCCAATTAGCTCCGTTCACTGGATCAGTGGAACATATTTGGATTGTGTGCGGTAGTGTTCATGTTACAAGGCTTCGGCTGCTTAATTCCATTTGATTTATATTTTGCTCAATAAAAAAAAAAAAAAAGTTTTAATGCACGCTCACCACATGAGAGAACGTTTAAAAAAGAAATAATTCTTTTAAAGCAGCTTTAAGAAATGAGGAAAGATCAAGGCTTAAATAAATTGGAACACACAAAAACATATTTATGTGCTTAAAGCGTAAATTGACTTTCCTCTCTCCAGTTTGTACATACAATGTAGTGCTTTAATGAGATGAGTTGAGTGTGTGTCTGTGTGTGTGTTTGAACATACATATACATGTGCATGCCTGTATGTATGAGGTGGGAATAGAGAGAGAGAGAGAGGGAAATGTGTGTGTGTGTCTGTGTGTGTGTATGTTTGAACATACATATACATGTACAAATCTATATGTATGAGAGGTAGAGAGAGAGAGAGAGAGAGAGAGAGAGAGAGAGAGAGAGAAGATGTTTGTACGTGCGTCTGTATCTCCTCAGTCTTCTTTGGTTCAGGTAAATCTCTTATGGCAGCTACATTGTTTATGAGCAGCAGATTGCCATGGTGATAGCAGGGCCTCTCAGGCACTCTAATAAGGCAGAGTGTGTGTGCTGGAGCCAGGCTGAAGGGCTCCAGAGAACCGGCCCCCCAGATCAGCAGCACGCTGATAAGGTCAATGAAGATGAGACACGTCTGTTGATGTTTGCTGAGTGCAATAAGACACTTCCAAACCCCCACCCCCACTCCCACCCTCACCTCACCCCCCCCCCCTCCCCCACCCCCTTCTTCTTCTTCTGCTTCTTCTTCTTCTCTTGCCAGGGCATTGCCTTCAGATTACTAATGCATGTGGCTTGGGAGGCAATCCAATCGTTTTTTGCATCTGAGTCGGCTGCATGGCCTTGATCAGAGGGATTCTCGGAGTCTGCTGGAGAAGGACATGGATGAAAGACTGGAGAGACCATTTTCTGTTTATCATGTTACAGACTCTAAATGGCATTGCATCAGGGTTGCTGTATGGATTTTATGTGTAATAACAATAATAATAATAATAATAATAATAATAATAATAATAGTAATAATAATAATAATGTTATAATAATACATATATAATGCAGTTTGTGTGTGTGTGTGTGTGTGTGTGTGTGTACGCCTATGGACGAGTTTGGGTATTCACATGTGTAGAGAGATTTAAAAAAAAAATGCAAAACTGTAAAAATGTTTCAAATTCCCTAACAAGCAAAAGTTAGCAGAAGTTTTAAATTCTGTCTTGTTTGTGAGTGTACAGTATGTGGGCGAAAAACAGAAACTTTTCTTTGGTTTAAACTACTTCTTCTTTGGTTTGTTAAAGCTAAAAATCCTCACTAAAACAAGAGGGAAAATGGAGAGGAAGACAAGGTTAATGCTCTAATATGATTTTAATGAGCTGTTCTGTATCTCAAATATTTCATAATTCTCACAGTCAATACAACATGTAATTCATTCACTGGTTAATTTGACTGAGTGGCTTTAAGATCTGGCCTTTAATGATGTTTTCCATCATAAATGAACTCTACCTGCCATTATTTACTGGGAGGTATGAAAGTCACCAGTCAACTGGCCAACTCGTCATGTCCATTTATTCTAATTACACACACGGTCAGGTAACAGCTTTCAGTCAATGCCTCTCAAAGCACATGTGTGTGTGTGTGTGTGTGCGTGTGTGTATGTGTGTGCGCGTCAGCGTATATGTATGTATGTGAGTGTCGTCGCATATGGCTTCAGCTACAGAAAAAAAAAAATATCTCAGAATAAAATAAATCAATCAACAAAATGAGTTTATCTATATGTATGTATAAGTATGCGTGTGAGTGTATGTGTAAGTACGTGTGTGTCAGTGTATGTGTGTGTGTGTGTGTGTGTGCATGTGAGAGGGCATACTGAATGGAATAAAACACAGAAACACTTTTATGTATTCACATCTGTCAGAACCCTTGAGAATAAAACATGTTCTGCTCCACACACACTGATTAATTTCCCCACCCACTTATACCCTTGAAGAATTGGATTTTTCGCCTTCTAGAGCAGTAGGGAGGGTTAGATCCCATCTGCACACCAGAGGTATACTTAACATATACACGCTTTTTAACAGGGAAAACTTCCAACAGAACCACTTATATCAGGGTTTAAGATTTCAGTACCACTGACCCCAGCTCCAAATCTGGCCTGCAACATAGCTAACACACAGTGAGTAGCTAAAACATAACTTTTTCAATGCTTTTTATGTATTTATGCATATATTTTACTTGTCCAGTCATGCATGTCACTGGGAAAATAGCACTGGAGAGCTATGTATCCATGGCTTTGGGTTCTGGTGTCTAATTTCATACTTTTCAAATCGTAATGATCACTATCAAAGACCGCTGTTGTTCCTTAGCTTCAGAAAACACTTTGGTGGGAGTGTCGGCCACAAAGAGGCGTCGACTAGATACGCCGATTGGTCACTGGTCATTCTGACCCCTCCCCCGGGAGAAAGGGGTGCTCATCAACACTGTCGTAGCTGACAATGGCAGGTACAACTGAAGCCTTCTCCAGCAACAACAAACGGCTGATATGAAAACAACAAACAACAAACAGCTGATATGAAACTAACAAACAACAAACAGCTGATATGGAAAAGTATTTTCTTGGCTCAGCAGGCACAGAACTAAAAATCCAAAAACAGTCAGTCTGCATCTAGGAGCCTGAAGAAATTCAAAGCTTTTTATGATATTTGCCCAGGAGCATTTTCTTGTATTTTAGCACTTCTAGCTTTCGACTTGGAAAAAGAAAAAAACCCTCTGAGAACAAATTCTCATCCACGAGAATGGTGCAATAATGCACAGGTAACTACCAAATAAAGGAGACAAGCATACTGAAAGGACTTGGCACCACACAGCTGTGGTTTCTAAGCAATTAGTATCCAATCATTCTGTTAGGGGTTACACATGAAAATACCAGGGTTTGAGGGTGATGGTGGTTTTTCGGATAAAAAAAAACTACGCAGACAGCTTGATAAGATGAACTCTGCTTTATTGTGAAGTTTCTCATGCCTTCACCAATGTGTCATTCAACCCTTCGCTAGTCACCTTCCCAAGACCCCTTGGGTACATTGTGTTCCGCCTACAACAGTTCCGCATGTGTTACTGCAGCTGGACGGGCCAAGTCGGCAATCATTTTGGCTGGAATAAAAGATCTCAGTGAGTTTGAGAGAGGAGTGATTGTGGGTATATGTTCTGTGTTGGGGAATGTTCTGTGCTGAAAAGTGCTAAACATCTCTTTTTTTTTTTTTTTAGGTTCTTCTCAGGGAACAGTAGTTATTGTGAAGTATTTTAGTCCTGTCTCGACTGGTCTTTTCTGAACCCACAATGCCTCCATTCACAGGGCACAGATGGTCACTGAATAGTTTGATGAACATGAAAATGATATAAACCATATGCCACGGCCATCTAACACACCAGGTCACAAGTCAGTGGAACACTTATGCCCCCGAAGAACGGAATTTCTCTCGGACCAATGCTGGCGTGTCCTTCCAGCTAATTCCAGAGGCTTCCAGAATATATACCAAGGTACAATCAAGCTATTAAAGCCCCTTGTGGCGTCCAAATGTCCTATTAAGAGACTTTATGCTACTGTTTCCTTTATTTTCACATTTACCTGTATAAATTGAGGGTGGGTTGAGGGTAGAACACCATATACTCCAGGTCTCCTGGGTGAAGTAAAGCCTTTCATAAATTCTAAAGAGGCCTTTAGCTAGAGGGTGAACATGGTTTCACAGCAGCAATCGGACTACCCGTCTTAGCCCAAGGCTACCTTAGCCCTGCTGCCAGAGCGTGGTTAGCAACAGCTTTTAAGCAGCCAAGCTTAGAATTTTATTCAAATGTAATGAAAACACTGAAGTTATCATAGGTCAAGAAAAGCTAATGTGAGCTACATAGCCCTGCAGTCTTACACAAAAACCTAGTGTTGTCTTGCACTTATAGTCTTATATTTACCCTTCATGTCTTTAAGAATAAGGATCCCAACCTCCCCCTCATTTAAACACAGTAATAACATCTATCTTTTCATATAATTTTGCCACCCAAATCATACCCCTTCGATGTTAAAAAAGGGGGGAAAAAAAACAAAACACCTCAGTGATTTGCTGGATGGAATGTTCTGGATGTGTGAGGGTGTAGTTGAGGACGTAGATTCCTGAGCCAGGGCTGAGTCCTCCAGCAGTCCTTATGGAGCAGAGCAGCTGGGGAAGGTGTTTGTTACGGTGAGCTGGGTTTCCAACACACACAGCCATCTGGAGCTACTCCAACTACGCTCACCATCGCACGGGTGCACGGGGGTGGGGGTGGGGGGTGGGGGGGGCCATGGGGGGTGGGCGGGCACATCAGCAGTGTGACATCACTGTAGAGATAGGACTATCCTGATGCCCTCTTTCTCCAATGACAATATGAGTGAGATTACGAGAATTCATCTCTGTGCGTCGTACAGGCGTAGAAAAGGGGTTGTACTCTCTGCTGAGGCTTAAATACTAAATAAAATATGAAACATCTTTTTAAGATTTGTTTTATTTGATTTGCAACTTGTAGAGGCTTTGGCTTTTCGATCTGAAGGGGCCCCTGACGTGTTGCCAACCTCCGTCTTTGGTGAAAGGTAGACAGCTTAGCGATTTGCTAAATGTAGAAAGCCTGGCAAGTCAAAGATGAACAGCATTAAACGAACAAACAAACAAACAAACAAACAAACCAACAAACAAAAAAAACAAAAACAAAAAAAGAACTCAAATCTCATGACAGATCACAAATTTATACAGTCAGCCATACTTTCAGCGACGACAGGGTGGTTGAACTGAGATGAGAGGAACAGAAATCAGGCACATGTCATTACCCATATATACACTGTTCACATTGCAGAGACATACATATGCATGACTGAGGCAGACTGGCTTTTTATGCTAAGCACTACCAAAGACAGGCAGGTATGTGTAATTATGCCCAAAGACACCCACTCCTCGCCCTACGCCCTCCTTGATCTCAAGTGGACACATAATTGATTCCTGCGAGCAATCCCATTGTTGTTTAAGGAGTGATAAAAGTGATATCAGGTGATCCTTCTGTTCTCTGCACTCTTGAGTGTGTCAGCGTGGCCATATTTCTTCTCCCTCTCTCTCTCTTTCTCTCGCTCTCTCTCTCTCTGTCCCTCTCTCTCTCACCGAAGAAGCTGAAGGAATGAGATTTAATACCCGCTCCATCTTTGTCTTAGTAAATTATGTCACACCATGTGTGAGGCAGTACCCCCCCCCCCCCCCCCCAGTCCCAAGTACTTTACAGGCAGTAATAAGAACCATCCACCAGGGAGGAGGTTTATAGGTCCAGAAGCTGTGATTGACACTCTTCTCAATAGAGCTTAATGTGAAGTGTGCAAGTGGGTGATAAAGTGAAAAGAAATTGTTGTGAATGGATGTGGTAGATGAAGCCGATATGTGATTAGGCAGTGTGTTTAGAAACCCGTATTCAATCCGATCGGTTTTACCTGTGGTAATCTCGGGCACTGTTTACATTTGGAATGAACATCCAATCGAAACGTGACACATCTTCACCTGACTTGATTCAGCAGTCAGAATCTGGATAGCATCCAAAAATCGTTTGTCTTCAACAATATTTAAATCATTCTACACAGTCAACTAGATATATTAGCATAGGTCTAGAGTAATGAGGAAAACAAAGTGACTCCTGTTTTTTGATGTTTATTCTTCGTTTTTCTTTCCTCGTTCACTTTTTCTCATTCTTTGCTTGCTCACTGAACACCATTGCAGAGGGGGGAGGGGGGGGGGATTTGTTTGTATATCAGAAATAAAAGGGTGTTAAACAGACAATGTGTCTGCATTGTGGTTTTACTACGGGAAGATCTGATAGGACGACTACGCGCCTGTCCTTTGTATGTGTGCAAGCTGACATGTAGACAACATCAAGATCCAGGGACATATTTATGCTACGTGCAGCCAGTACAGTGTCTCCAGCAGACGATCCGAATTCAACAACAAGACATAAAAAAACAAACAAACAAACAAAAAAAAACCCAAATAGGGAGAGACCTCAAAACAGGGAAGATGTGATGTTGTCTTCCATTTCAAAACCATTTAAAACATTTAGAAGATTAACCTGGTAGATGATTTTTGATATGTAATTCAGTTTAAACAGACTGAAATCTATCGTAGAGAGTAACCTCAAACGCCACAGAGGACTGAGAGCACAAGAGAGGAGCAATAGGTTAACCAAGCTGCACTGAACTTTGCTGAAAAAGAACATTTATGACCTGACATTGCAGTAAATTGGTGCGTTGGTTTGAAGGATGCTTGTGCAAACTGACTTCATGGATTTCTTTCTTTGTCGTTACGTAGGTTTCTTGGCTAATGGATACCTTAAAAATCATACACACAGGTTAGAAAAAAACACATCTGCCCTGTCAGAAAGGTTGTTTCGTTACCCCCGCAGCAAAATAACGAACTATTTACCGTTCTGTTGTCAAAGCGACCTAATGCACGTAATTCTGCGCAAGAACTCCTCAGAGTTCCGCCGAAAAAAAAAGAGAATGGTTTATCCTCTCTGTGCTATTTAAAAAAAAAATCCAAGAGGTAGATTTCCAGTAAGTATGTAAGCATCGAGATTCAGAATTCATTATCTGAGAGTTCAGGTTGACCTGGCATATCGCGTGTTCTCACATAGAAGTGCACTTTGGGATGTGTAGCACTTTGTGCCAAAGACCTCAAGGCTTGTCTCAACTAGCTGTTGCTGCGTAGCTAAGTTGCCCTCTCTCTCCTCCACACGTATTAGTTGACATTTAAGCAGAAACCTTTTCTCAGTACATGACTTTTGGAGAGTGAGAAAAGTGACAGCTTTCACAGTGGTTGAGTCGCTAACCCAGCAGTGGAAAATGACCAGTAGCCTACTATAACAAAATTAAACATATTTCTTTTTTCTCTAGATTTACAATCACCTTCGCTGTTCGAATGTCTGCTGCAGTTTCCCCACATGGAAAGTCCTTCACCATTCATTCCCAGTTGATTAGTTTCCATGTTTTCAAAAGTGTATGAGCATTCGTGAAACACTTTTCCATGCAGGGGGGTTAACAGAGGCCACAGTGCTGTGACATAAAGTGCATGGTTATATATTCAGGTTTTTTTTTTAAGTATTGGAACTAGCTTATGTAATAGATACTGTTACATTCATCACATACTTCTACAAGTAAATGACATGCTGAACATGACATATTCACTGAATTTACTGTTGTTCTCTGTGCCTTATACATAGCCATCCTTTGCCGTCCCTACCTAATAATAACAGTTAGTTTGCTGTTGCTTGAGGTTAGCTTCAAACTGTACAACGCAACAGCTAGCTAGCTAGCTGGCGTTAACAGCGAAGACAATGTGAGGAACTCCGACAGCGCGCAAATATCTAAGCATTTAATGCAATGCTTGCAAATCTGTCAGAAATACCTTTATAATATGCTGTTGGCTAATTGGTGTGACGTTGACGAGACATCGCTGCCCGACAATGTCCAACAGCTCTGTGTGTCGCACGGGATGGGAATTACCGTTGTATGTGTCCCTGTATTAAGATTATTGCTTTTACTAGTGAGGCTCAGTTGTTCTCTTTTTAGTTGCTATTGCTGACTTAACAAAATTGTTTTCTTTTTTATTAAATGACTGAAGTTATTATTTTTGCATTATTACTGTTGTTATTTATATGTATATATTAATATTATTGTTCTCCTAGGATTGAAATTATAATTCTTATTGTTATAGCTGTCTTTGCACTTTGACAAAATTCAGTTGCTAAGTTACGCTGTCTGTATCATTCTGTGTTTTGGTGTCATTAAAACAGTTGTTTTATTAGAAAACTGATTTTGTCCCCTCTCAGATAGTGCTGTCTGTAGTGTGCTGTCTTCAGCCTGTCATTAATCAAAATTCTTTCAATCATATTCTATTCATTTCTTATATAGGTGTGTGTGTGTGTGTGTCCATTTGTACATCAAATCAAATCAAATCAAATTTATTATCCCACCAGGGGAGATGTAGTTGCAGCCAGGTATTAAAAACATATTCAAAGCAAACCTGAGATGCAATATGACAGACAACATGAGAGACAACATACTGGATGGGACACAAGGACGATGATACAATACAGAACAATCCAAGATCACTTCATGTGGAGACAAAGGGTGAGCCAACTTGCAGAGTGGAAAAAAGTGCTTGGTGCAGTCATTTGCGTAAATTCAACCTGCTAATAGCAGTGCAAACAAAACAGTTTTTGAATTTTTTTGTCCTATGTGTAGGAACTCTGTATCTTCTACCTGAAGGTAGAAGCTCAAACTCCCTCTGCAGGGGGTGGTCAGTGCAGTTCATCATGGCAAGGGCCTTCCTTACGACTTGCCGATTGTAAGGGTCAGAAAGTTGTGCTTGGTTCACCCCAATAACTTTACAGGCCACTCTGATAAGCTGACCAAGCCTGTTCTTATCGGCCAGATTCAGGTTCCCGAACCCAATAGACAAGGACAGTGCTGACTCGATAAACGTTCTGTAAAAAATGGTCGTCATTTAGGTACACACATTAAAAGTATTCATTTTTTTCGCAAGAAGTAAAGACGTTGTTGTACTTTCTTGGAGATGGCGTCTGCATTAGCCTGAGAGAACAACCTATTATCAAACACCTGCACACCTGTAATCAAGCTCTCTTCAATAGTACCGCGTGTGACAAACTTAACAGGAGGAGTGTATGTGTGCTGTGTAGGTTTTGTTGTAACTGAGGTACTGATTACATTGTTTAAAGGGAGCCCATTTTCAAATCAAATGCTGAGGCCTCCACACCCCTCCAAAGGTTATGGCTAGCCTTGTAGCCATTGAACTCCTTTCCGTTCAGCTCCTTTTATTACTTCCTGTGTGTTGACTTATGGGAGCTGTAGTCTATACGTCATTATCACGTAACTTTTCAGAGCATTCTGCAATCTTTCTCTTATGGGCGTCAACTATTCTCAGTGGTTTGACTGTCAGAACAGTATGCTCTGAGTTTTACAGAGATGGTTTCAACATCAGCCACACCAGTGGACGTTTCCTATAATGTACAGTTACGTTTATGTTGATTTTGCCGACAGTCTTATTCAGAAGGATTTACAGCTCTTACAATCAGTTTCAGATATCAGGACCCCTCAGGAGTAACTGTCGGGTTAAAGCTCCTCACTTGCCACCTTACTTCACCAGTATCTATCATATGGATTCAAAAAATGAAATATTAACAGTCCTCTGGAGCAGCGAGATTTGTTGCATTTTGTCCTAAACTTTTCCCTTTCTGGTTGTTAATGGCAACACAGCGTAGGCAAGCCGAGTGAGTTGAATGAGTAAGCTGTGATCAGAGGCTCTACTTGTGTGAATGTTACTTTATTTATTTATTTTTTGAGGAGAGAAAGGCTCTCTCTCTCTCTCTCTCTCTCTCTCTCTCTCTCTGTCTGTCTTTGTGTGTGTTTTTGTGTGGGAACCATATAAAATAATAAAAAAAAAATGACCTGACATATCTAAACCTTTCACGTCTCTCTAACTGTTATCACATCTCTCTTCACTCATGAGAGAGAACATCTCACAAAACCATGGGAATCCGTGTTAGTGGCATGTCTGGGGATAATTAATTAGACATTGAAAAGCTCTGTGCCTGATATCCCCATTTCAAGCAATTACATGGTAAACAATCAGTAATTAAGTCTAACCTGCGAGCATAGGTTTTTTTGGTTGTTTTGTTTTGTTTTGTTTCAAATTTCTAGTGTAAAATTTCCTAAAATTGTACACAGTCCATTTCAGAGCTATTGTGAACTTGAGCTTAGAGGACACTGCTCCAGTGTTCCCTTTACTGTAATAACTCTACTGAGTGTTACTCTGGTTCGCTTCATTTGAACTCTTAGAGATAATTCGATTTATTTAAGCACTCTTACAATTTATTGGATTTATATAAACACTCTTAAGAGTTCATTCACATAGTCCAAACTGTTAAATTATAGACTTTCCAAGAAATATAACAATTTTTTTATGTTACGGCTTCTGTCATGGAGTTGGTAATCTAAAAGAGTCCCAAATTCCAATAATACACTTCTCTCTCCCTCTCTCTCGCTCTCTCTCTTTTTTTTTTAATTCAGCCTGTAGCCACACACATCCATTTTAGCTGTCCACTTCTCCTTTGTGGCTGTAATCTCTGGTCTGCTGTGTGTTCGATAAGGGAAGTGGCTTCGTGTGAAGTGAGGGGCCCTGCCAAAAGGAAAGGTTAATGAAGGGACCATGCCTTCGCATCCATTCTGTGGCACAGGGTCTCATCTGTGAGTATTGCCTTTCTTAGATGTTTTAACAGAGAGAGAGAGAGAGAGAGAGAGAGAGTGACAGAGAGAGAGGCAGAAAAAGAGGAACTAGGGTTACTGTCTGGGTAAAGAAAGGCAACGATTTGTCTTGACACTTCTCGTTCAGAGCTGTGATGTCTTTATGTGCTACAATATTTGAGTTCAGCGATGGTTGTATAATCTCTCAGGGGAGACTGGCTCTATCAAAAATACATGGCTTAAAAATCCCCGATCTGGAACACATGGTCTGCTGCACTCCATGGTAGAGGCCTTTTCAGAGTTCAGTGCTTGACAAATGAGGTCAGAAAAACTAATGGAAGCGGGAAAGCTGTTTTAAGCGACAGCGTGATCGTTTGGCATCGCAACGAGGACGGAAAAAACAACAGCAACACACGACAGCAACGACGAAAGTTCAGCCAAAATTCAAAGGCAGCTCTCAATTAAAGTCATTATCAGTTCGTGATTGAATGAAACTCTATCCGTCATCGCAGAGAAGAGTCAATCAATATTTCAATGTGTTAATTATTATTGCTCAAAAAGTATCTGTTAGGTTCTAAAATGGATTTATTATTTGAATATCTCCTCAGAAGTGATTGTGGGAACCAGAGAATATTTAAACTATTTGTTGATATGTTTGTGTTTGTATATACATATATATATAAGTTAGACTGTAAACTCATTATTCAGCCTTCACACATAAGCATTTCCACGTATAATTTAGCGTTTTTTAAACACATTGTGCCTGTAAGTAAGAAGGTTTTTTGTGTCATTATGCTTTTGTGTGTCCTCATGCATGTGTTGTCAGAGGATTAAGTTGGAGAAGAAGAGAATGGAAAAGTTGGTGCTGGTTAATGCACTTTGGAGCATTAAGGTTTTTTGACCGCTTACTGTGGGGGATCATGGTACAGCAAAATCCGTGAAATGAAACGCAGGGAACAATTAGAGAAGGAAAGGCAGCCGGTGCAGGAAAATTTGGAGGGAAACTTGTATCAAATATTTATGTTCTTTCTTTAAAAACAAGCAAACAAAGACATGAAAACAGACATTTATTCATGGCATGTAAATATGTATTCACCCACACACACACACACACTCATTATGAATGCAAGCACACACGTGTACACGTGCACACACACACACACACACACACACACACACACTCACATGCAGTCACACACAAACAGGGGTAAAATCAGGGTGGCAGCCCATCAGTTAGACGAACACCTTGCCGCAGGTTGGAGACTCAGAGATCTCGTTCCCGGAGAGTGATCCTGCTCATTTCCATAATAAAGAGGGTGTAGGCAAAATCCTTCCCAGACAGGACCACCGCAAGCCCTCTGTAATCTCTCTCTCTCTGCCTGTACATCTCTCTGTGTGATATTCTCCAAACATCAACTTTACCATTCCTAATGAGCCTACTTCTTTGGCATCCACAACAGTAATTGGCAATTTTTTTTTTCATTTTCATTTATAAAAAGTTGTTTACAAGTAATTAAAGTGTACCAGAAGGCATGAGAATCTAACTGTGAGAGAGTTTTTTTTTTCTTTTTAGTTCTGGTCAAGAATGCTGGCATTGGAGCAACAGATCAGTAAATTCATTAAACACATACACACACACACACATGCACAGATACAAGCACACACACGGATACACACACACACACACACAGTAGAAAGCTCTGAACTGTGGCCAGACCTTGTCATGTGAGGAACGAATCTTTGTCATGTCTGACATTTTTTAATAAACAAGCACAACTCTGGAAGTGTCTGTCTTAATTAACCATAAAAAACAGCTCTCTCTCTCGCGCTCTCTCTCTCTCTCTATCTCGCTCTCTCTCTCTCGCTCTCTTTCTCAAGTCTTAGCTCCAGGGCTCAGGAGGGGGAGATCAACAAATGAGAAAATAATGAAAGCATCCCCTGTCTCTCTCTCTCTCTCTCTCCCCCTCCTCCTCTCTCTCACTCTCTCCCTCTTGCTCTGCCTCCTGGAGCCTAGGGACTGAAACACAAGGGCCCTAAAAACATTCTCAGAGAGCCACAGCGGGTGCTAAGATGCAACGGTGTGAAGCATTTTCTTCTGATGCTTAATTAGGCCCAAACCGGTTCCACTTACACACTACAGCCTGGAACGATATTCCGTGGAACAGGATTACATCCACATGATTTTTGCCATGAACTTAAAACGACATACATGCTCCTTCTGGAAAAAGAAGAAACACATGCTATAACAACGCCGCGTGATCAATGTCCTTCCAACCTTAACGTTTTGACGATATTGTTTTAAGTTAACATAAGGACACGTGGGAAAAGGCTGCGAGGAGCTAGAGAGCAACGCTCTCATTGGTGCTCGACGCTGTCAATCAGAGATGAGGCATGGAGTAAGAGAGAAGGATTTTGTTGGTTTGATTAGGAGAAATGTCCACTAATTCTTGAGTAAAAACAATTAGTTCCCCTGTAGTACAGCCACATGCACTCTGACCTTACTCAAACATGACTGCCAAGAAAAGCCCAAGGGGAGCGCTGGGAACAGTCCGTGCAGGTGTGTTACGGAAGAACTGGAGACGAGTCCTGCTTGGGAGTGGCCCTTCGAGACCTGGGCTGGCTCCCCTATGTCTAAACATTTGATTTCATTCAAACGGACCTGCATGACGACAATTTGCGTAAATTTACATAAAGGTATTGCTATATTAATTATGGAAAAAATCATTAAAGTAAAAAAGTAAAAAAACAAAAAAACATAGACCATATACTGAAGATCTGTGTACATTTCTCTGTTTTATTTTCATTTTCGTTTTCGTTTTCATTTGCAGCTTATCTGTCCTTAATTTCAAGAGAACGGCTTATACTGCAGGGTCTTCCACACTGCATTCTGTCTCCCTCCCTACTGGACCAAGGTATCATTCATTAATCACATTCAGTTAGATCACATCCCTGGAGCTTCCCCCAACCACAAAGCCAATGAGGAAGAGAGCAAAGGTACTGATCCACGTGTAACCAGAGAGAGAGGGAGAGAGTAATTACAGTTTAATGATAGCATTTATACCAAATGGATGATTATGATAACTATCATATTGAATTGCAGCGGGATAAAAATAACACATCAAAGTGTTAGTATCAACTTGCTACTAGCATGTTATCATTATTATTATTTTTTTTTTTCCTTCGTGTGATTTAATTTGTTGTTATCTTTGGGGAGGTAAATTGTAGTTAAATGCAATGAGACACTGGGGTGTTTGAAAGATATACAAATTAGCGTAAAATTGCAGGATGAAAGTGAAAATAGAGGACAAAATGAAAGTCTCTCTCTTGCTCCCTGTCTCTTACTCTTTCTCCCTTTTTCTTGCTCTATTTCTCTTTCTCTCTCCCTTTGCCCCCCCTCTCTCTCTCCCTTATTCTTTCTCTCTCCATTCCTCATTTGATACAGAGAGTGGATCAGGTGTTGGCTTCCACTCAGGATGCAGACCCATATGGTGCAAAATTTCTGAACACACACGCACACACACACAAACAAACAACCAAATCCCACAGACATGTGTGGGTGTACAAGAATGCAACATCTTTGCAGTGATAAACCAAGCCAGAAAAACACAGAAATACAGACACGCCCACACAAACTCCACATCACAAACACAAGCAGGCCCCATCAGTCTATTGCATTGCCAGGAGCTACAACATACACACACATACACACACACAGATATGTCATCTCCCACTTGCTCTAAATAGCCCCATACAGGGATAATTCCCACCCTTCTATTCTGAAGTGCTGTTTCTCCTACGTGTAGTAGCGTGGCCCCTGAGGGGCCAGCATGTGGCCCCTGCATGCTTGAGTTCTACTTCTCTCTGCCTCTGCTGGACCCGTAGCCCTCAAGCACCACAGGTCAGTGGGCTATCTGTGGAAACAGACTGACTGATCTGAGAGTTAAAGACACCAATTACCTATGGGAATGCCTGCTATAGACAGCACAACAGCGAGGAGAGCTATTTTTCTCTCTCTGTCTATCTCTCTCTTTCTTATTCTCTCTCTCTCTCTCTCTCTCTCTGCTACCTCTGGCCTTACTCTCTTTCCATCCACTCCACTATCCCTTTGTGTTCATAAAGAACATTTCCTATCTTTCCCATCTAATTTATTTGGTCAGTAACAGCGCTGCTGAAGACTAGAATGAGAGCAAAGTTAAGCGGTATTCATTGCCGATGGAAAAATTGTGTGTGAGTGTGTGTGTGTGCGTGTGCGTGTGTGTGTGTGTCCATAAATACAGTGAAATCAGCAGTAGACCACAGCACAATATTGTGCACATTCTGTTCATGTTTAACCCTCATCTTGTCAAAAACATCACTGAAGACGTAAGGCCCTTTTATTCATTGGATTTACTCTCTTTCTCCCCATGTTTTCCTGTTATTTATGTACTGCAATCATTCCTGGCTGTGTGGAGCTGAAAGGAATTTAATTGAGCCAACATTAACCTCTGTGCAAATTGCAGTGCTAGAAAATTAGCACAGGCTGCAATTGGCTTTGGAGATAATTCATCAGAAGATGAAATGCTTAATGCAAAGAGTGCAATTTGTAAAGATAAACGTGTCTATGCTTCTCCATGTACCCTTGCTCAGACCTAATAGAGCTGACAACAGAGGAAAAAGAGAACGGGAGAGAGAGAAAGAGAAAGGGGGGGGGGGAGAGAGAGAGAGAAAGTGTGTGAGAGAACAGATAAAACCCTCCGTTTTCTTCCACAGCCAGACTGCCTCACTTTTAACGCTTACTCACACAGAAATGGAGCACAGCGGTCCTGGTCGCCACTGTAACATTGGATTTCCAAACCAACATTCCATTCATAACTGTTTAAGAGAAAAAAAAAGAGACAGGCCAAAAGCAAATTCAAACTTTAACAAAAGTGACTTAAAAAGGAGGAGACTAAAGAGAGTCTAAAGGTGAGGGGATTTTTTTTGGGGGGGGGGGGGGGGGGGGGCACTGCAAAAGCTGAGTGTGTATGTGTATGTGTCTGTTTCTACGCAGACATGAGTTTGTGTGTTTGTGTGTATGTGTGTGTGTTTGTGTGTCTGTGTACGCATGTGTGTCTGTGTTCGCACGTGCAAGTGTGTCTGTGTGTATGCATGATTCTGTGTGTGTATGTGTGTGTACGAGTCATAAAGATGGCATTATCTAAGTGAAGTCATTTTGAGGCTAGGTCTCCTTTTTTTTTTTTTTCATCCCGCCCCCTGGCAGTCGTCACAGTAGGCCTTGCCCTTTTTTTCCGTCTCTGGGACTTTGCACGACAATGTTTGCCATCTGTACTGCTGCTGTGGCAACATCTCAATAGCTCTGCTCTCCCTGATGATCAATGGCATGTCAGAATGACTAACAGAATTAGCTGAGGATGTACGGCATGTTAATCTGCATCAAAAGGTCACTTTGGATACAAGTATAATGCGCTCGGGGCGTCTCCAAACAAAACGAGTCGAGACTTCATGTCAAGGGGGAAAACGAAATTTCAGTGGCTTGCACAAATGCTCGTTACCCAGAGGTATTGATTGGGGTTTTGCTGAGCGACCAATCACGTTCCATTTACGAATTGTTGGGCTGCTGTTTTTTTTTTTTTTCCTTTTTACAAGAACACCTTGTTTACTCGTTGCCAGTGGCAAAATTTTAGCATATTTTCCTTCTGAGACAAACACTGGCACGGACTTGTGTATCAGACTAGTTACTTTCACATCAACTATCAACTCAGGTTTCAATGTTAGAATATTAATGATGCTCTTAGGAAGATACACGTGCTATACTTGAGCCATTTGCTTAAACAGCTTTGGATCCATTTTTAATGTGTTGCTGAGTCAATGGTGAATTGTTAGCTTATAAAATTGTGATTTCGGAAGTCATAAAAGATTTCTTCAGGACATTTTAGCATGCCTACCTGAAACACGAATATGCAGAATGCCGATTTTGACGCAGTTAGCTGTTGTTTCTGAGAGTAAAGAGTCTCTTGACTGTATTGTTTCTACAGATATATTTAATTTATTGTTAAACTCTCTTCAAAGTTTCAAAACAATAACCGAATCAAGTCCTCAAACATTCCAGATTTAATCATTTTGGAAAACAGGTTGAAAACTGAAACTCTCTGTCAAAAGCCCTTGGTCTCTCACACTGTGAATCAATACAGAAATCCCACTTCAAATGAAAGAAATATAATGCGAATGCTACTACTTTCACAACAATATAGATAAAGGACAACCACTTATAAGCACATATTAAGTGAAAATCATTAAGAGGGCTGAACTTGTGAAAATAAAGATTGCAGAATGTATGCTGGGTTACAGTTAAGAATTAATAGCTGAGGACAATGGTTTGAAAGCTTGCTGCCAGGCATTGGTGGTTCAGTGGTAGAATTCTCGCCTGCCACGCGGGAGGCCCGGGTTCGATTCCCGGCCAATGCATAGCTATTGTTCTCATCAAAGTTGCTTTGGATGAAAGCATCTGCTAAATTCATAAAAGTAAACATGAGTTAGGATTAGGGGAAGGGTTTATGTTACTATATAGATATGTAGTCTGCAGCCATAATTAATGTGTTAAAATATACCAATGAAGTGATTACATCATACATTCTTTTGTCTTTCACATATAATTTCAAAGGCTTTTAAACAATTTCATATAAAATGGGACCAACACATCTTACATAACACACGGTTAATTAGAACATTATGCAGTATTTACCATACTCCAGTTTGTAAGCCTGTATGGTGTGGGGAAAGCTCATATTTATATGGACTTGCAGAGCAAGGACAGATGAGAAATCCCCCCGTTGTGTTTAATAATGGGATTGCACAAAGCTTGCGGCTGGTTTGAAAATGCAGCAGTGTCTTCCTCCAGCTCAGCTTATCTTAACCCTATAGTAAGGCGAAGTGAATGGAAAGAGCAGCACACGCACTGATAATCAGTGTACGCAATGAGCTATTAGAATTAAAAGAGCCTTTGCTTTGATATTTCAATGCTGTTTTTTTCTCCTTATGATTCACTCTCTACACATTGTACATTATGGAAGATAACTAGTCAGTGAGAAGATTAGATTTGCCATGCTGTTCTTATGGCAACTGTGCATGTGTGTGTGTGTGTGTGTGTGTGTGTATGTGTGTTCTGGATATATTCATCAGTCTTTTCGAGCAGGGTGAAAAAAAGGACACGCTGAGACTTTGAGACCTTGTTGTTGAAAGGCAGTGTTGATGGGGGAGAAAAGAAAAAAAGGGAAACACAAAGACCCTCCAAAGCAGCGAGACGGGAAGACAAGGAGCAGCAGTCCGAGTGGAAAACGCCGAAGAACAACACACCATCTCCGGCTCCTCAAGACAAAATATCACTGGTGGATTTAACTGACGCTTTTGCTGCGTGTCCAGATGTCGAGCACCGACTCCTCACACATACATATGAGCGGAAGCTCTCTGAGATCTGAATATTTTAAAGAAATCAACAGACGTCTAAATTCACTCCCCAGCCCTGCAGCATTTCAATAATGTAGGTAGCAACGAGATGCCAAATGATGAAACATTGAGTAGAACATATGACCTTGTCTGCATGAGCAAATGAAGAGAATATGCATCTTCCTCCTCCCTCCTCTCCTCCTCCTCCTCCACCACCTCCTCCTGCTACTGCTGAAAGTGTTTGAGCAGTGTAAGACATGTTAAAACATGTTCAATTTGACACTTCTCACTCAGTAAGGTGAACGTCTAATGTGGCACAATGGGAGAAAAAGAGTTTGATCGGTCATGTTTGGCGTCTTCATAGCTCTCAGCCCTGTGTGTGTGTGTGTGTGTGTGTGTGTGTGGGGGGGGGGGGGGGGGGGGGGGGGGGGGTCGCAAGTCTGCCTCTCTAACCATGAGGCCACGTCTGACCAACACTGATTGGACAGTAGAGTTGTGTTGGTTGGTGAGGTACATAGAGAGTTTTTGGGTTTTTGGCTCTTGACCTTTTCTTATTTTCTTGTTCATACTGATTTGTATTATTCTGGAAAGATTCTATCTTTTTTTTTTTAACATCCTTTTTTTTTCTACAAAAAAATTCTGAGACTGGATTGTACTTAAAGTTTCCTCCAGATCTCTTTCACACACAAAAAAAGAGAAGTCCTGCTCTATAAACGTATCAGCCAAATGAACAATTGTCAATGTCAATAACTATGTCATAAGTCATAACTATATCATAACTACAGATAAGAAACACCCCCCCCCCACCACATACATACATACATACATACACACATCAGTTTTAAAAAAGAAAAAGAAAATGAAAGTCATAATTTTTGAGACTGTCACATATACATAATTCCATAACACAGCCTCACGTTAAAAAAATTAAATAATTAATTGAATCAAGGTTTCGTGCTCGATCCCTTCAGCCACCTGTCAGTACCGGGTGTGTAATAGTGATGGGAAGTTCAGATCTTGGTACCACTTTACAATAAGACTACCCTTATAAAGGGTTTGTGAATGGTTTATAATTAGATTACTAATTAGGTTGTGAACACATTATAAATCATTAATAAGCTGTTATGAACCTTTAGATTAAAAAGCGCAACAGGGAGCTGTTGCTTGCCAAATAGTGACCCCACATTTATATGTACTGTTAAGCCTCGGATCTCATACTTACTTACTTAGCTTACTTTGTCTTCTCCATCAGCCAGCTTTTATACCTGTCAGCCCCATCAGACATTTGTTAATAAGTTACTAGCATTTAACCGCCATTAGCATATCTTAATAGTCAAAAAGTTTCACTTGGCATATCAAGTTATTGCATTTCAAATTTTCATATCAAATTACCAAATTCATACACTAAGGCTGCAATATTGTTTACCTTGACATTTTCAGCATGCTATCAGCAGCCGTTCTCATTATTATCACGGGGGTTGATATGACATATGCTATCATATTAAAGTGGTATATTGTGATGCGTGCTGGGAGTAGATGGGTGGAGATTCCCAGCATGCCTTGGAGCAATGGACTGTCGTTTAACCCCAGTTCGCTATTGGTCAGATTATGTTTCCTGTTGTGGCTAGCAGAAATGTATGTGTATTGTTCATCATGTAGTCTTTGTGTTGTGTTGTCAATTCTTGTGATAGTTTGATGAAATCTGTGCACCGTAAATGGAATTGTCTGCATGAATGATGTACTTCCTGTTGTGTTGGTGTTATGTTATTTTCTGGTTTGTACGGTTGCAAAATAAAAGGTACTGTCTTCCCTTTAGAGAAAATTCAGCTAGTCATTAGTAAATGCTGATGTGTTTTACATTTTATAATAAGGCTCCCTTTTGGCAGTTATAAATGTTACTAACGTATTAGTAAATGGTGATGTGTTTTACACTTTACAATATGGCTCCTTTTCGGCAGTTATATATGTTAGTAACTAATTAATAAATGGACATAAAAATGAGATGAAGCTGACAGTTTAACATTCTCACTGATAAAAGGAGAACATAAAGTAAGCTAAGCAACTAGCAAGATCTGAGATTTAACAGAATAGATAGATGAAAATTGCAGCAATAACTTTATCTTGCCAAATAGTGAGCCCGCATCAATGTATGAAAACTGTGTTATAACTTGTTTTTAATTGTTTTTTTAATGGTTTATAAAGTGTTTACAACTTAATTAATAACATAATTGTAAGTCATTTATGAATCCTTTATAAGGGTAGTCTTATTGTAACGTGGTACCAGGATCTTTTTATTGACTCGGATCTTTGAATCTCATTCAGTAAAATGAGCGAATCTTTTTATCAAATCATTTGTTCACTTCATTCATTTGAACCAGTGTGGCACTGTTGCTGTCATATGACTGCTGACAGAAAGGGCACGGTTCTCAAACACTAACACTTGCTTGAGAATAATACACAAGTTCACTTTTGATAAGCTCTCAAGCAACTTTTTTTGGACCATAGCCTACTGAGTTATTATGTTGAAATGACTGATTACCTCAATTGCCCCTACGAGAGTGCTGTGCCTATGAATAAAAAATATTCTATTCATTCTATAATAGCTATTCACTTTTGCCACCCGGTTCACTGAAGAACCGCAGTATATGAACTCGTTCCAACAGAAAGGCAAATTAAACATCTATTCAATAGCTACATTACACACAGATAGCTAGCTATGGAAATGCTGTAGTTGACAAGCTAACGTTAGCTAGCTATCCCCTACAGAATTAATGGGATTGGTCACGTTACTGCTGTAACCACGTGAATAATGAACGAAAGACTCAGTCCCGAAGACCCGTAGTTATGATCTGTGGACGAATGAGTCGTTCAAACACTGGGAATATGCAGCGGTCATGTGACAAGTGAACAAAAGACTCGGACCCGAAAGACCCGTTCGTGAATGAATCAGTAATTCCTACACTGAGAATATGAAGCGGTCATGTGACAAGTGAACGAGACTCAAACCCAAAGACCCGGGCTGTGTCCAAAATGGCATACTACATACTACTCGCATACTAATTGTGACGTAAAAGTAGTAAGTAGTATGCAGTACGTGACAAATAAAAATTTTGCAGTACACTACAGTTACCCGGATGATGTACTACTCTGGTGAAAATTTCTAGTATGCATCCCGAGCTCACTTCGCTGACTACTGCATCCCATGATGCAACGCGGTAACCTCTAACTTTCCGAAAATTTTCAAAAAACATGGCGGACAGCGACAATGGCAATGTAGTGTAGTGCACTACACGAAACGTCTCATAATTGTACCATACTGCATACTAGCGTGGGGAGTAGTGTGACAAGCGAACGGAAGACCCAGACCCTAAAGACCCGTTCGTGGACGAATCTGAGCCTGTAGCTGTCAACAATTCAGATGGACGAAACGGGTGCCGCGCATGCGCGGCCCAAGGAAAAATGAACGAATCACTCACTGAGACGACTCCCGAGTCATACAAAAGCCAAGTTCAAAATGAACGAATCGTTCAGGAACGACACATCACTGGTGTGTAAGTGCTGGCTCCTCACTTCCTCAGGATGATGTGCTGCTGTAGCAGCCGAGCAGAGACCGGCGTGTAGCGCTCTGTTCTCTTTCATGGTTTTTAATTAACAACCTGGGAATTTAGAAATTCCGGGGGAAATGAAGATGAATAGATGAATACTTCAGCGAGACAGCTGTTCTGCTGCGTTCGGGAATGAGACGCAAAGAGCGAAATGGGGGGAGGAAAAAAAAGAAAAGAAAAGAAAAGAAAAAGCCGTTTAGAAATATGTCACGCTGACATCAATCAGCATAAATTTGTCTTTTGACGGAATAAAAAGTCCACACACGGGCGTTGTAATCTGCCGTGTTTTTTTTTTTAAATTTCATATTCTTTGGGGGGTCATTTGACTGTTCTCGAAGGTGCGGTGAATTGCCACAGCGGCGCCGAACGTCAGAGAGACGGGCCGTTCTCAGACTGCGCATGCAAGGTTTGTTCTTTGTGTAACAGATCTGACAGTTTGGATGATGATGTTGACACCCTCTGTAATAGAGTTTATCCTCAGCTCGAAGAGACGATAACAGCAGCACACGGTCACAAAATGACAACAACAAATAACTCACACTCGCTGACAAAAAGCCCTTTAAGGCAATGATAAAATGATAAAAAAAAAAAGAGAGAGAGAAAAGAAAAGGAAAGGAAAAAAATGACATCAGATTTAATTTTCAAGTATTTACTGAAGAGAACTGTATCGGAGGGGGTTGAATGTCAATTACACATACAGGTAACTACAGAGAAAAACACAGTGGGCGAGCAAAAATGTCATAATGAGTGATTTATTCCACTTCCCTGTTGACTTCCCTGTGTTCATGTTCTTATTTTCACAACATATAAGTGACAAACGGTTACGGGTGCCTGATTATCTCTCAGCTCTTTATTTTTCCTTCCCACACTCATTCATTCATTCATTCATTCATTCGTTCATTCGTTCATTCATTTAATCTTGGTACCATTCCTTTATGTGTCTCACAGTGGTAAGGATACAACTGCATCTGAGCAACTGTGGAGTAAAGTGAGCCCCCCCCCCCCACCGTCCCCGTCCCCCCTTCCAACGTTGACCTCTCTGTCAGTTTCAGTGGTTAAATTACACCACAGACTATGATAATATCTTTTAGCTGACACAAAATAGTAGAGAGGACCACTGCATGACTGTATTTAGACCTCAGCCTGGGTATTTCACCATTAGGCTTCATACAGAAACATCTCTTCTGCTCATGTGTCCTGGGTTGTTGAAGAGGCTGGATGCATGTGTACAAGACTGACTCAGTTTTATTTAAACAGGACATGGAACAAAAGACTTCAAGGAATTCACAGGACGGAGGATTCAGGCTTCGCGACAGGTTGGGTTGAGTTGACTTGACTTGAATTGACTTGACTTGACCTGCCATACCACAACACACACGCGCGCGCACACACACACGCGCGCACACACACACACACACACACACACGCGCACACACACACACACACAATTCCACACAAGAAAACAAGGGCCAAAAAAACTAGGAGTATTTATACAGCACAGGGCCAGGCAAGACTAACAAGAATCAGGTGGAACTAATAATTAAACTGGCAGGGTGAACTAAATAAACTAGGAAGTAACACAAACTAACCAGTAGATGTGGGAAGAGAGGGCCAGGTCATTACATCACGTAGACTTAGTTTTTGTCTATTATCGTCCCAATAAACTAAATATACGGAATACCGTAATGCTGTGTTCGAAATCATTCATTCATTGACTACTCCCTACTAACTATATAGTGTTTGGTATATGGAACACTCACTAGGGGATAAGGGCAGACAGCTGTTGATACATTCTGGACACTATTTGGATGTTATGCTGCTACATAATTATGTGCCAGATATTCGTAATTATTATCTGTGTTGTATAAACAAACGCCAGAACATCTGCGTCTGATTGGTCTGTAAATACTTGCCTGTTTTCACGAGACAGGCCGCAATGCGTGATGGTCTAAGTCGATCGATGTAGGGTGCATCGGTTGTACCCTACTTTTCATGATGCATTGTAGGATACTTTGAGTGCACTATATAGGGTATAACAATTCGCACAACACATTCGGACAGCCCTACAAAATGGCGAACTCACTGTATTGTGCACTACATAGTGAGTCGCGAGGGTTTTCGAACACAGCGTAAGTCTTTGGCCGCGCTTTAGGGAGACCTGTGCTCCTGTTTGGTACAACCAAAAGTTAGAGGGACTATTGTAGAGTTATATGGATCTCTTTCATCTCATCCAATTGTGCATTTTTTTGTTCCAGCAACTACCGCAATAAAAACGTTTTATTTGAGACAGATGAGTGCGCTTGGTTATACATCCCCGTGCGCTATGGCTCTATCATCGCTGAGAGCTGTGCCAACCCTTCCATATCAAAACAGATTTATGTAATTTACTGTGGAAAAAGAAACATCTCAATAGCTTTATTTCTCCATTACGTTTCCCTGGAGAAGTACTGCCACAGTGAGGAGCGCACACACTCTCGTCTGAAGGCTTACACAGAGACCTAACCCCACCATTCACCTGCCAATGTGTAGACTCATTCAGCCCTCGGCATCAAATCAATCCCCTTTCTTTTCTTTCTTTCGCTTTTGTGAGCCAGATTCGCGACTATAAATTGGAGTGCTGTCTCTTAACCCAACCATTACGTTAGTCATGTTCTGCTGATGTTAAGGGGTAAATGTTGCCCCTTTGATCAGAGCCTACTACAAGTCTGGGTTAGCAGTAAAATTTTCATTGGAGATGATGGTTTGTAGTGACGTCCTGAAGGTGAAGTTATCTTTCTTTCAACTTATTAGGTATCCACGTGAATCACATGTTGTATTAAAGTAATCTATGCAGTCTCAGGGCTTTTTCCCATGGATAAACTGAATTTATCCTTTAGGTTAATTTCCCCGTGGAGCAGGTGATAAAATGAAAATTGAAAGAGAAAGATTAAAAACAACAACAACAACAACAACAATGGCAAGGTGTGGAAAAATATATGCAGTGCATGAAAAATATATGCAGCAATTTTATTTTTACATTTTTTTTCTCTCTAAGTTACATGTGATTTAAAGCAGACTTAAATATCTTTTCTCTTTCCTCTAAACAGGAAAACACATCACATGAGCGTAATTAGCACGGCTCAGAACATTTCTTGAGGCTTTACGCGCATTAACATTCAAAGAGTGTGTGTGCGTTAATCAGTTCACGCTGTGGCGAGGCGGTGCTGTTGTCACGCACGTGTGTATGCAGAGTCCATGGGCCTTTAAACAGGACACATGGGTCTGAGCAAAGCCTGCTGGGAAGTAGCTGCAGTGCTCACCCAGTTCTGTACACAGAGACGGCGATGGGGACTTTTAGCTGTAGTTAAACACAAGATTTGATTCACAGTGCCAACTCCCTTAAGCGGAGGCAGAGAGGCTAAATCGCATCTTTTATTTATTAACATTTTGAATGCATCACAACGGAGAGGCAGCAGGTCAGGATATACAGCATTCTCTGTGTGTGTGTGTGTGTGTGTGTGTGTGTGTGTGTGAGAGAGAGAGAGAGGCAGAGAGATAGAGAGAGAGAGAGAGAGCGAATGTGTGTGTGTGTGTGTGTGTGTGAGAGAGAGAGACAGAGAGATAGAGAGAGAGAGCGAATGTGTGTGTATGTGTGTGTGTGTGTGTGTGTGTGTGTGTACACCTCTGTGTGTGTGACAGCAAACAGTGTGTTTTCAAGCAGCTGAAATAGAGGACTTTAGCCTGGGGCCTCAGATTGTAAAGCAGTCAGGGGAAAGAGGCGGTTTGGGCGTTTGGAGAGAGGTGTTTAGCTCTCTCCCCGTTCCGTCTGCAGCAGAGAATAAGACTGACTGAAGGTGCATCTCTATATCTCCAGCTGCACTCAGACCTTGGATTCATCCTGTCAAGAAATGGTGACGAATGGGCCTCTGTACCAGTCGCTTAGTCAGAATTCTAATCCATCCATCAGAGGGATGGAGGTATCCGTGTGAAGGGGTGTGTGTGTTTGTGTATGTGTGTGTATGCGTGCGTGTGCGCAATTGTTTTTCTGTGTGTGTGCGTATGCGTATGTATGTCATCTTGTTTGTGTGTCTTGCATATGTATAAGTACCGTATGTATTTGTTTATTTTATGCATCTGTTTATTTATGCATCTGTAAATGAAAATGTTTGTGCATGTGTGTGTGTGTGTGTGTGTTTGTATACATCAGTGTTTGTGCATGAGTGGGCATGAGTGGGCGTGTGTGTGTGTGTGTGTGTATACATCAGCGTTTGTGCATGTGTACGTGTGTATTTGTACGCAGGTGCTTGTAAGCATATATACATATGTGTGTATGTGTGTGTGTATGTGTGTGTGTGTGTGTGACTGTATTTCTGTGTGTATGTGTTTGTTTGTTTGTTTGTTTGGGCATCTGTAAATGTAAATATATGTGTGTGTGTGTGTGTGTGTGTGTGTGTGTGAGTGTGTGTGTGTGAAGGGGGCAGATATAGAGGGTGACAGGCTCTGTCTGGAGGGAGGCACACCTGCCCATGTGTGTGAGAGAGATCAAAGTTCTTTCTGTCTCTTATCCTCCCATCCCCGTGCCTGCTTTCAGCGTGCGCGTGTCATTTTCCCCAGCTGCTAGAGGAGATAAAAAAAAAATAAAAACTCAATCCCTCTGAGAGCCTCATGGACATATTCAGCATATACATTTAGAATTTTCTTGTCATATTTTATTTTAAGTATTACTTTTTATCTTTGCTCCAGTATGTCTTATATGAAAATAACTTTTTACGCTAACTTGTAACGGCTCTGCAACTGATTCGAAGTCTGTAAATTGTGTAGAAAAACACACATTAAATGCCAAATAAATGTTTACCTGTCCATTGATAAGTGGATTTAACCTGAGAATAATTCGACGTCACCTGCAGGTTGACACAGTTTATTTCTGGACCAGAGTCTACGTGAAGCAATACAAAATGATGTTGATGCCCAGGGCTGCCCGCCTCCTCCTCCATACAGTGCTGAATTACTCACTGACTGTGGGTTGGAGGGACAATCTATCACTCATACAGTCTTAGGGCCAAAATGCCACACCCCCACGCCCCGCCCCCACCGAACATGACCTCATTTTATTCGCTCAGCCATTGCCTTTTTATCGGGTCAGCGAAACCCTGCTGACACATTTTCACCTCATTCTGTTTCAGTAAATTGAATTTTAAAATACAATCTTCCCTCGGTTCGATATTGATGTGATGTGATTTTTTTTCCTTCACTGCCCAGTGGTAACAGAGTTGAGAAGGGACGGGGAGCACTGTGGATGTGTGTTTGTGTGTGTGTGTGTGTGTGCGCGCACATGCAAATATGTATGTGTGTTTGTGTGCACACACATATGTGTGTGTGCATATGTGTGTGTGTGTGTGTGTGTGTACGTGGTCTTACGGTCACGTGAGGCTATGAAGGTATGCAATGTACCTTCACACATACACAATACACCCTCCACTCACAACGAATACTACTTAACCTTTCCCGTTCCTCGGGTCAGGCCATAAATTCACCTTTAAAAGGGCACGGAGGCAGTTCTGGCAGGGCCCATGGGATTTCTGTCTGTTGGGCAGAACTGCCTCTATTTCATCCTATGCAGGATGTCACCTCCATAGCTCCCTTTTTTTTCCCCTTCAGGAGCTACTGCTGGCCAGAGTTATTTGCGGCTACGTGATTGACTCATGAATCTGTTGGATGGGAACATGCCGAACAGGCTAGTTCTCCTCCAGCTCCATCAATCAAAGACGGCAGAGATCCCTAAAACCTGGAGCGCACCCTGGACTCTCCATCAAACGCGGAGGAAAGTCCTCGCCACCGGTCCGCCCCCCCAGTCCGCCTCAGAGAGGGAAAGCCGGTGATCGTAACGTGCGTGACTCACGGCCCGCTCCTGAAGTCGTTAGGAGCGTAATTATTACGTTCGAACCGGCGCGAGGATTCCGAAGCATGTTTCGCGTCCGCTCAAAGAATAAAATCCGTTTTCTTGCGCGTTAATCAATTAAATATGAATAGAAACAAGAATACGAGCAAAGACGGTCGCTAGCCGGCAGAGTAAAGAGGCCTTTCTTTGACCGCCTCATTATGTGGCAATAATTATTTCATGACGCACTCTCTGGAGTATTCACCTCTTCTGAGAAATTGGAGGCTCTCTCTTGTTCTGAGCTGTGTCACTTTGCTGAATGGTCACATTTGGAGAATGGCCGCCGTCTAGCCACGTAGCCACTCCGCTGTGCCTTAAGTAAAGAGTAAGTGCTCTGCTAAGAACATGCTCTAAAGCAACTTCTGTCTGTTGGGAAATAAATCATTCATCGGCTTTGGACAAAAACAGCACTAGAACTCCACATTAAAGCTTTCGCCATTCAATTGCGCCCCCCCCCCAACCCCCCCCCCCCCCCCCCCCCCCCCCCCCCCGAGGGACCGTCTTACCGCTTTCCTCGAGGGGAGGGAGGCGAGTGGACACGGGTCTGAGGGTGCCACAGATAGACCAAAGCTGGCTATCGTGTAGCTTCGACGCTTTTTTTCTTTTTCCCCAGCCTTGCCCTGTGTTTTTCAAGTCAAACCACACCTGGACTTGAATGCCAATTTGTGTGGAGCGAGAGAGAGAGAGAGAGGGAGAAGCCGGGGCTGGGAGAGTGAGGGGCATACAAATGAGGCTCCTCTTAACAACCACTGATAATGATGAAGAATGAGCCGCTTTACGGGGCGATAAAAACCACAAGCAGCCGCAGAGTTTGTTGATAGCGGCTCTGGGCGACCATTTTGTCTCTATTTCCATTTCGGGGCTCTGTCGGCGTCGTACATAGAAAATGGATGTTAATGAGTCAACAATAAAAATTCAGGGATAATATGGGAGGGAAAGAGAGAAAGAAAGAGAAAAGATAGGGAGAGTGAAAGAGAGAGAGAGAGAGAGATAACCACACACACACCGAGAGAGAGAGGGAGAGAGAGAGAGAGAGAGAGAGAGAAAAAGAGAGAGAGAAGAGTCAAGAAACAATTGACAAAATAAAGAATACACAGGCTGTAGAATTATAAAGAAACAAAAAAATTTGACAAAAAAAAGGAGTTTAACTTTCTGTTTTAAATGGATAAACGTACCTTCTCTTCATGGTAAAATAGACCAAAAAAGTTTTATATCTCAATGTCTAGACTAATACGGAGGACATTTGTTTCATTTCAGTAATAAGGGTGACTTTGCAAAATCACTGGATTATTGGAGTCCACACTCATTCAGTCAATCCTGGAGTTTCCGCGCTCACTCCATAGTGAACAAGTGACCCTTGCCATACCTATAGATTTACCCATATCATAAATAAATAAGTCTGTCACGGGAGAAAGATGAGGTCATGCACGGATGTTTTTCAAGCGGTTTTCATTAATTTCTTTCAAGCTGTCTGTATGTCTGAAACCTTAAGCCTACCAGGTTTTGACTCCATGCTTCTGAGTAAACATGTTCGGCTAAGCTCAGACATGCATTGTAACAGCAAGGTCACTATGGATGAAGGCTCTGCTACATTATTAATATGGGAGAGAGAGAGAGAGAGAGAAAAAAAGGGGAAAAGGGAATGAGTGAGGTGTACACTGAAATGAAATCATGGATGCCCTCAACCTTTAGACTCTAGCCAGCGAACAACTGTCGGGGCAAAAGGCGGGAAAATGAGAACCGGGAGTGACTTTAATGTGGAGAGACAGGAGCTAAGACTTCTTCAGTGGCAGCAGAAACATTTTCATCACTCAGCCCATCTCCCTCCAAGGTCTTTGATTGCATTAATTAAACACTCTGAGCGAAAAAAAAAAAAAAAAAAGGCAAAAAAAAAAAAAAAAAGCCCTGATTTGGCACGTCAGGGTCATTTTTGTTCCTTTTCATAATGTCATCTCATTACTTGAATTACCTATGATAATTTACATATGAATTATTACATTTGGAAGTCCTTCACATTGCTTGGTTGATTTCACACACACGCTAACTTCATGGCCAGCTTGAGTCTGGGATCTTCACCTGAATATAAATGATGACAGCCTGAATCCACAGCATTTGTTGTCGCAAGGCTCAAGTTAATTAGTTGACTGGTCCATTAAGTGAGTGAGTGACTGGGCGAATGAGTCAATGAGAGAGTGAATGAGTCAGTCAATGAATCAGTCAGTAAATGAGTGAGTGAATGAGTGAATGAATGAGTGAGTGAGTGAATCAGTCCATGAGTTATCCAGGTAGGAGCCTAAATGCAGCTTAGTGATTGAAACATAAAATATAAATATTTGATTAATTAGCATGCAATAATTTGAGTTCATATGTAGAACAGCTGTAATTTACATGGTTCATTGATTTAGAAGGAACCGGAAGGGATCTTTACAGTATTCACAGGTGGATTTATTTACAGTTCCTATTTACAGCAATGCAATAACTTAATTGTTTGATTCCTTGCACTTAAAAGGTGTGTGAAGAATTTAAAATGCATAAGATTTCATTTATAATGCATTTGTAATATTTGGGAATAGGTGACTGTAATTGCTGCTGTCTAGTAACTACATGCACCTTAATTGCCTCTTGTTACTCTCGCGAGACAGGGGTCAGGCAAGAGG
Organism: Chanos chanos; assembly: GCF_902362185.1. Taxonomy (NCBI): domain Eukaryota; kingdom Metazoa; phylum Chordata; class Actinopteri; order Gonorynchiformes; family Chanidae; genus Chanos; species Chanos chanos. The sequence continues at coordinate 47,685,751 of NC_044499.1, read as the reverse complement.
ACAGTGGAGCCATAGTTTTTTGACCTCTCGGTCTCTCCTTCTCATTAATTATTCTCGTTTGAATTTCGTTCGGTAATTTGATAACTGCAATTGTTAGTATATTGTATATTGACAATTGTTATGTACCAAATATTTTTTGTGTCCAAGTAAACAGTTCAACTTTACTGAGTGGTCCTATGGATATTTTCTGGACGTGGATTTGGACGCAAGGAGTCATTAGAGCGTCAAGCTAAGGCTTCATCCATTGGAAACCTACAACCCAACCGGGCATAAATTATGCTGCTCTCTGAAAACCGAATGTGATCAAACTTAAAACCACGCTCATTTCATTTCTGGACATTAGAGAACCAGTTATGCCTTGTGTGAGCTCAAGGGTGTGCATGCATGCCTCTTAACTTACTACTCTATGTGATGGTTGTGAATGTGTTGGCCATTTGTGCTCGTGGGAAGTATTAGTTTATCAACCATGCTGTGTATACACTTTTTTTTTAAAAAAAGTATAAAATATTCTGGAAACTGGGTCTGAAACATGAATAAATATAAATTTAAATGTATGTATTTTCCTGAGGATATACTGTATATTGAATGTTTAATCCTCCTAATGCTTAATTAATCTGAATTTGCATGAAACACTTGAATAAACACAAGGGACAAAAACAGGGTTGTTTTAGTACATTTCCTTAGCGCAGCGTTTGGTAAACAACACACGGCAGTTAGATATATTCCAGTTGCATCTGATGTTCTTTCGAGAGATTGTGGACTCTTTCTGAACGATGACGATGAAGAGTATTTAGAATGACACGTCAAAGACAGGAGCTGAAATTTCTGGAAAGCCAGAGAGCACTGACAGTGTTTGACGGTGTACCGGCCGCTCATGCTGCCACTCGACGCGATTCCTCAGCAAAAAAAAAAAGAAAAAAAAAAAAGCCCGGGTTGCAGCGGAGAGCAGGGCAGGACAACGACACAAACGCGTTGTATATTCACAGCAGGGTCCACAGGGATAGACAGGGGAGACAGGAGACAGCGATTTGGTTCACTGGCAAAGTGGAATTCAAGAGCGTAATGGCTCCGCAGGAAAAAAACGGCTGCCATTCAGGAGAGAACTGAAGCATTGGAGGGAGAGAGAGAGAGAGAGAGAGAGAGAGAGACTAGGATGAGAAAACCTGAAGAGAAAGAAGTGAACATAACAGACCATGGGTGGAATGTCGATTCCAATATTTGGGAGACAGACCATTAAAATGCTCATTAATGCGGGAAGCAGCCCGACTTAAACTTTTTATAGCAATGTTTATGTAGTCTGCAGTCATAACAATTTATAAAACTCGACATAAATGGCTAACGATCGTTCTTTCCACATTAAGGGCTACACAAACCTATGCGGCGGAGAGAAACTAGCGGTGTCCTTAAATGTCCAGTCAGAGAGCCGTGGTCCGTTACCAAAGGCTCAGAGAAGCATTGTAAGCTTTGGGAGCCATGCCACGGGACAGCACCATTGAGCCTGAGTCACCTCTGTGTCCACTGTAAAGAACCAGACATGTTCTGTAGCTCCCCCCCCCCCCCGCCCCCCTCACTTTCTCATTCTCCTCTGGGACTGGTCACGCTATTTTGAGGATGACTGACACTAACCCACCTGAGAGGGTGCGCGCTGAGAATACCATATCTAACATTTGGATTTATTGAATGTACAGTGAGCCCCGAAGCCTCACTGTCAAAACCGAAATATTTTTTTTTCCAATTTTTCCTTAGTTGCTCAGCATTAAGACTGTATGAAATAGTTAAATAATATTTTAAGACAGGCACCAGAAACTTTGCAATATGGGCTATTAGGTGAGAATAATCCCATGAGTTTATGCGAGCTAATTTAACCTCTCTGACCACTTCAAAGACGTAATTTACAGTCACTGGAAGTATTTTCCGAGCAACTATTCCTGTTCAGTTATTTTAGCTAATAATTAGTCTAATTTCTTCATACACACCTAGTTGATGCGTAACAGCACAGGAGCGTCTATTCCGTTCGTCATTATAAACAACATTCACAGCCGCCTAAATTAAAAAGGATTTTTCAAATGACATTCACATCTATGACACAGCGTTAAATCCAAAGAACACACAGAGTGGAACGACCCCCGGGAGAAACAGTTGTATAACAGTCGCTGATGGTTTCCCCCTCGCCTGATTAATCTGTTCTGTTATTTATCGGTGAATATGACACTGTCACACCACAGAGAACTATAGGTGAGGAGAGAAAGTCTGTAATAAGGATTGAAGCTTACGTAAGTTGTTTCGACATCGCCACAGTTCTGTGTATCCTTTCATTTAGTGCCCTCAGGTGGGAAACTAACATTAATTTTCGTTCCGAAAGAGACTGCAGTGGTGGCGAGTGCAGTCATTTAAAAGATACGCATGCCCCAACACTCTCTCTCTCTCTCTCTCTCTC